>NW_019397629.1:9548-52517 GCF_000591075.1 Eurytemora carolleeae | reverse complement strand
GTCTTTGGTTTCTTCGATTCTTTTGCAAACATAGCATGTGTTAAAACATTTGTTCTGCTGATAAAAATCTTCTATTAAATTCTGTTTAAAATTAAAAGTAAGATTGATATTTGAAAGCTTAGAAAAGTGTCGTTTATTTTCATACCATATTTTAGGGAAATTGTGAGGGGGGAGCAGTCCAATTTTAATAGATTTTATTCTAGGAATATGAAAATCGTTTCTGTTTCTAAGATTTGCGATTGTAATATTAGGCCCTTATCTAGGCAGTAAAGTAGCATTAGGCCCTTATCTAGGCAGTAAAGTATCATTAGGCCCTTATCTAGGCAGTAAAGTAGCATTAGGCCCTTACCTAGGCAGTAAAGTAGTATTAGGCCCTTATCTAGGCAGTAAAGTAGTATTAGGCCCTTATCTAGGCAGTAAAGTATCATTAGGCCCTTATCTAGGCAGTAAAGTATCATTAGGCCCTTACCTAGGCAGTAAAGTAGTATTAGGCCCTTATCTAGGCAGTAAAGTAGTATTAGGCCCTTATCTAGGCAGTAAAGTAGTATTAGGCCCTTATCTAGGTAGTAAAGTAGTATTAGGCCCTTATCTAGGCAGTAAAGTAGTATTAGGCCCTTATCTAGGCAGTAAAGTAGTATTAGGCCCTTATCTATGCAGTAAAGTAGTATTAGACACATATCTAGGCAGTAAAGTAGTATAAGGCCCTTATCTAGGCAGTAAAGTAGTATTAGGCACATATCTAGGCAGTAAAGTAGTATTAGGCACATATCTAGGCAGTAAAGTAGCATTAGGCCCTTATCTATGCAGTAAAGAAGTATTAGGCACATATCTAGGCAGTAAAGTAGTATTAGGCCCTTATCTATGCAGTAAAGTAGTATTAGGCCCTTATCTATGCAGTAAAGTAGTATTAGGCCCTTATCTAGGCAGTAAAGTAATATTAGGCCCTTATCTAGGCAGTAAAGTAGCATCTATGCATTTGATATAATTTCCAATATCTTTCAAGAATAAAGTTGTGTCAGGGTATATTTCTAGGTATTTGTGTTATTATACAGTTATGCGGTTCTATATCATGATTTATTACAAGAAAAAGTTGCAGAGGAAAATAGGGTATGGCCTTAATCTGCCTGAGTTGCAAGCTTTCATGATTGCCTGACTGCTTGAATCCCCAAGATCCCCTCTTCACAGTGTTTTATCAATACCTTGATTCAGACCAGTAAAATCACGTGGCCGGAGTCAACCAATCCTAAACCCGTTTTCTCCCTGACCTAAACCTGTCTCCGCCAATGGGTTTTAAGGACGGAGTACCGGAGAAACTGATGAATTTTCCTCCAAGACGAACCTGAACCATTCGGTTGCGTGGTGATACCTTATCTACACCTTCATAACCTGCAACCTTCTCTTCTCTCCTCTCCTCAACATCAAACCTTGAAACCATGGTAATCCTTCAACACATCATATATTAAAGAGATTGTTCACTTATTTAGAAGTAAAATGCACACTCACAAAGGAATTGAGTTTTTGTCACAAACTCAAATTTTCTAATCCCTATATCTATGGAACTTGATGTTGTAGACTTTTAATATTTCAAACTAAGATAATTTGATGCAATAGAATTCATAGTTTGAAATATCTAAGGTCTACGACATTGGGTTGCAGAGATACAGGAATTAGAAAATCAGAGTTTGTGTCAAAGACTCAATTCCTTTACAAGCAACCCGGGTTTGGCAAAAAAAACTTGATGATTATTTTCTTCAAAGGCTACCGATATGAATGGGACTTTTCCCTCTATAAATGGAGGGTCACTTGAAATATAAGTCCACGTGTAATGTAGAAAAAAATATCATTTTCCGACAAAATAAAATAAAACTAGAAAATTTAAAAAAAATAAAGATAAGAGTTTAAAGTAGTATAAAAAGAAAAAGATTCAAATAACCATATTTAATTTGGAACAGTTAAAAAGATAGAAAAACAACTTTAGATATTTGCCAGATTTTACATAACTTAACGTTGTATTTGCAAATCGCAACAGTATATAAAAATCATATTCAAACAAAGGTATGAAAACAAAAAAAATTGTAAAAAAAGAAAAGTTTTTTTAAAAATTTAACTCGGATCTTATAGAAAAGAAAAAAATCAGCTGCAAAATTAAAGAGATTCCAACTAAAATATTCCAACTGAAATGAAAATTGTATAATAAAGATTTGGGGACTGTTCCTTTAGAAATTACCGAACTTCTCCGATATTTCTTTCTCCAGTCTGAAAAGATGAGACAAAGTTGGAACCTTCCAAACTTTCTTCATCAAGTTCAAACTAAGATCTAACTTGCATTTATTTTGTGAAAAAAGTTAAATGATCCAACTTGGCTGATAAACAAAGGAAATATTTTATTAATTGATTTTTATATTTCTTTTAAACCTGATAAGTTTGTAGTAAAATGTTTTTTTTTAATTTTTAGAATATCTGGTTTAAAATATACATGGGAAAAAATCTAATCTGGACTTAATATTCTTAGAATTTTGGCTATATTTAATTTGACAAATAAAAGATATTCGAATTTGGCTCATGCGTAGAAAAAGATGGTTAGAATTTTGAGTGTATTTATAAAATTAAGAGATATTAGAATTTGTCACATATAAGTAAAGAAAGATTAATATAATTTTGAGTCTTTTTAGAAAAATAAGAGATGTTAAAATTTAAAGTATAAGTAGAGAAATATTATTAGAACTTTAAGTATAGTTAGAAAATTAGAGATATTAGAATTTGGTGTACAAATAGAGAAATATTATTAAAACTTTAAGTATAATTACAAAATTAGAGATAATAGAATTTGGTGTATAAGTAGAGAAATATTATTAAAACTTTAAGTATAATTAGAAAATTAGAGATATTAGAATTTGGTGTATAAGTAGAGAAATATTATTAGAACTTTAAGTATAATTAGAAAATTAGAGATAATAGAATTTGGTGTATAAGTAGAGAAATATTATTAAAACTTTAAGTATAATTAGCAAATTAGAGATAATAGAATTTGTTGTAAAAGTAGAGAAAGATTCACAGATGAACTTTGGGTCAGTGTATAAAAAAGATTAATCGAACCCATTAAGTACATATAAAAAGATGGAATAAAATCAAATTTTAAGACGGAAAATATATATAATAGGTATATATATGTCGAACTAGCTTTGAAATCCAGTTTTTCCGGAAAATTTTTTATCCATATAAAAGCTGTTCAATTCATTCTCCGCATTAAAAAATATATCGGTCAGTGTGGTCAGTGTACTACAGATCACTGCAGTGCAGTACAGTGTAGTCAGTGTACTGCAGATAGTACAGTGTGGTTAGTGTTCTGCAGATTACTGCAGTACAGTGTGGTCAGTGTACTGCAGATCACTGCAGTACAGTGTGGTCAGTGTACTGCAGATCCCTCAGTATCCAACGAAATTTTAGTTTAAGGTAACTTGGAATTTTTGAACGAAACCATGAACGGTATGTTCTACCTTGTTCATGTAGTCAAGGGGGTTAAAGAGTTATGATCGATCATACAAACAAACAAATTCAAACAAAGCTTATTACTTCATATATAAGGATATTATAGTTTAAGTATGTATACATAGAAAGATAGATATTGTAGTATATATATATATATAGAAAGATAGATGAAACATGAAGTAAAAGATGTAGATATATCCTAGGAGTATGATGGATAAGGCTAAAGAACTGTATAAGAAGAGGAAGGATAAGCGGGTATGGTTTAGATGAATGGGTTTCCATAATCTTTATTTATCATATCGGTACTAAGTACGGTATTGGTGTAAAAAAATAAAAAAAAATATGGAGCTTATCTTTGCAACCTGACTTGTAAGCCTATGGCCATTTTAATTTTGACTCTAGCAGAATTCAAGGTTTGAAGTATCAAAGGTCTACGAATTAAAATATTGGGTATGAGGAGAGTAATTATAGATTATAGATTTATTCGTACACAAAGGTAAAATGGTACAATATGATAAGACAAAAACAAGAATAAAGTATAATATATAAATATAGTTTCTAGTCGGAACATAAAAAGTTGATCACGGTTGCAATCTCATTGTCATTAAAGTTGTTCAGAACAAAATTATCTTCTTTAACTTTGAGTAATTCATGAAGAATGGGTAATTTCCATTCTTGGTCTAAAGGAATATGATTGTATATCATATTTTGTTTCACGCAAAATTTGTTTAGATTTCTAGATTGTACATTACAATCTTGTGCAATAGATTCAAGATTTTTACATAAAACAGTTCTTAAATCCTGTTTACTTAGATCTACTATAAGTCGAATACATACCTTATGACAATTTGATGAACTGGTCACAAATTGTACAAAACGAGTGCATAAAACTGTTTTAATATGAGGAACATTAGAAATGGGCTCAATGAAATACCTATGGGTTTCTCTTGGTAGATCAAATAAAATGCGAAATTAAATTATAGTTCATTTAGAAAATATAACAATAAGATGATCTCGTACTTTTTTTGGAAAACAGTTCTAGTTTTATTTTTTCACCCTCATAGCTAGTGATAGAGATTTATTTATATATTTTTCACCAAATAAAATATTTTTCAAAATTACACTTTATAAATTTAGAGACATTGAGTCTTTGCCACAAACACAACTGTTCTAATCCCTATATCTTTGCAACCTTTTATTAAAACCTTTGATATTTCAAATTATTTTAGTTAAAAGAATTTACTGTTTGAAATATCAAAGCTCTTTGACATTAGGTTTAAAAAATTTGAGTTTGTGACAAAAAAGCAATTCCTTTACATAAAAGTATACTTAATGAACAAAAACTTTCATAATGCTACATTAGGCATTCTTTGATGGCAACCCCAGAATTTATTGTCAGACATCACCGAGATATGACCCCTAATTAATCTATAAATATGAAAATTACTGATTTTATTTATTTTACAGCGTGAGTGTATCTCAGTACATATTGGACAAGCTGGAGTACAGATTGGTAATGCTTGCTGGGAGTTGTACTGTCTCGAACATGGTAGGAGTACATTACATTTTAATTTTCAAAAAATCATTTTGGAGTTCAAAATTATAAAATTTCTCTCAAGAATCACAAAAGATGAGAAAAAGAATTCCTTTCTGATTTAAACATTGATTTGGGAACGTTTTTTGATTTAATAGGAATTAGACTGAGTGTTTAGGACGGTTTTAGTCGGTTATCCCCCTCCGGGTTTTAATTATTCAACCCCGCTCTAGCATGAATCGGAATTGAATTCACCCATTTGTGAAATTTTTCAATCTAGATTTTCCCAGATTGAAAAAGCAATTAAATTTTCAATACTGTCGTGTTTGCAAAGTTTCAACAATTAAATAACGTTTTTGTGTTTTTATAAAGGAATCCAGCCGGATGGACAGATGCCCTCTGATAAAACTATCGGAGCCGGAGACGACTCCTTCAATACGTTCTTCTCTGAGACCGGAGCCGGGAAACATGTTCCAAGAGCTGTTTTTGTAGATCTTGAGCCGACTGTTGTAGGTTTGTCGAAAATTATTTAACCCCCCCCNCTAATAAAATCCTCCCCCCCCCCCCCCCCCCCCCCCCCCCCGCGCGCGGAGGGGGGGGGGGCTCTTTCTGTGTATTTTGTCCTGAAATACTGTAGATTAATTAGATAAAATGAGAACTGCACCCCCTGGAGCTAGATAAGACTATTTGTATCCTGGAGGGATAACATTGGATCTGCTCAGGGTCTAATGTTCATCCTTTCAATTCAATTTAGTTTAAGATGTTTCTAAAATCGTGTCAGATTTTTAGATATTGGAGGGGGGAGGATGGACCTCTTCTTATTCATTTCTTACAGCTACTTTTCTTTTTTTGTTCATTCTTATCCTTTCCTTCTCAAACCCAATCTTCCTTATTACTATTTGATGCCCATTCTTTTCGTGTCCTAAATTTTTTACGTTTTTTTATCAATTTAATCAAAAGTTCTTTTCGTATTCTTTAGACCTTTTATTTCCTTATTTATTTTACTATTTATCCTACTATTTATCATACTATTTATCATACTATTTATCATACTATTTATCCTACTATTTATCCTACTATTTATCATACTATTTATCCTACTATTTATCCTACTATTTATCATACTATTTATCCTACTATTTATCCTACTATTTATCCTACTATTTATCCTACTATTTATCCTACTATTTATCCTACTATTTATCCTACTATTTATCCTACTATTTATTCTACTATTTATACAACTCTTTTCAACATATATTTTCTCTTTAACCTCCACCCCCTGATCAAATCGCCATATTACCCTTCGGACTTCAAGCTTATCCCCTTCTCTTCCTGATTATCCAATTCCTACTCCTTCCTCTTAGCCAATCCTACTCCTTTTCTCATCCTATCTACTCGATTCCTCATCCAATCCTACTCCATCCCTCATCCAATCCTACTCCATCCCTCATCCAATCCCTCCCTTCTCTCCGATCCCCTCTTTCCTCTGCTCCGCATCCGTTTGAAACTCTGAAATTCAATTTGTAATAAAGATTTATTTTGATGAACCCTCTGGCACCAATCTTTATTTAATTCAAAGTAAGAATGCGGAGGAATAGATAGGGGATGAGGGGGTTCGGAGATATATATTCTAGAAAGAGGGATTTAGGAAAAGAAGGGGGGGGGCTAGTGCTGGTTTAGATAGAGGAAAGGAATTGAGTCTTTTCCACAAACTCATAATTTGCTAAACCCTATATCTTTGTAACTTGAAAGTGTACACCTTTTTATATTTCAAACTTACATTATTTGATCAAACGGAATGTTTATGAAATTGATTAGAAAGTTTGAGTTTGTGGCAAAAACTCAGTCCCATAGCAGGACTAGAAATGTAACATGTTTTGCAATTTACAATTTAACTTTTTGGCAGATTTTCCTTTTTTTAAACTTGGCAAAGTACAAAAATGTGGATTATAGGAGGAGAGGATGGAAGATACTAGGTTAGGTTGGTGAGAAGATCCTAGAGGGAAAGAGTGAAGAGAGAATTGAAAGTTTTTACAATATTTCTTGTGAGACTGGGGCTGTATTTAGAAAATAACTAGTCCGGAGAGAGGTAGGAGAGTGGATATAAATGATATAAAGTATAGTCTACCATAGAAAAGGAGAGGAGAGATAAAACACCTTTTCAGTATCAATATTAGGACCCGGAGAAAGGACTGAAACCATTAACTTTTTGTAGACGAGGTTCGAACTGGAACATACCGTCAGCTGTTCCATCCCGAGCAGCTGATTACAGGGAAAGAGGACGCCGCCAACAACTACGCGAGGGGGCACTACACCATCGGGAAGGAGATCGTTGATCTGGTTCTAGATCGGGTTCGGAAACTAGCGGATATGTGCACAGGGCTTCAGGGGTTCCTCATCTTTCATTCATTCGGAGGAGGAACTGGATCAGGGTTCACTTCTCTTCTCATGGAACGGCTCTCAGTAGACTATGGAAAGAAATCTAAACTTGAGTTCTCTATATACCCTGCACCACAGGTTAGTACACTGCCCCTTTCTCCTCTCTTCTTTTTATACAGACCTTCATTTTGAAGTAGCAGTTAGGCCTATTGGGTAATTGTTTCGGATCGATTCATTAAAGTTCCTAAATTCTCATTTATGCGAAAATTCTTAGGTATTCCGGATTAAAGGGACTGTAAGCGTAATTGAAAGTGACTCCCTATGCTAAGATATAATTGATCCGAATTAAACACTTTTAAACCTAGATAAAAAGACAATATTCTTCACAATGTTGATCACATGAAGGTTTCAAGCGTACCGTTGTGAATCGGGCATTGCCATATTTGCAGGGAGGGTCATATAAAATTACGCTTACAGTCCCTGTAAGGCAGATAAATAATTTAGACAAAAGGATTTCCTCTTATTCTTTTCTTAATCCAAATGGGTCCTCACTCCATCTTTTTGTCGTAATTAGCTTCTTCTTTTTACAGTAATCTCACAGGAAAATTAACAAGGAGCTGATAAAAGACGAATTGCTGACTAAGGTTTCCAGATTCAAACTACTTGGCATTAGAAAATTAATGTCTATATCATTTGAGACGAGGTCTAACTTTTTCTTAATTTACAATAGTTTAATGAACATAAAACACAGCATTTGTGTAGGGTGCAAAATCAAATTTCACTTAAATAGTTGATCTAAAGATTGGAGGGATTGTAAGTTAAGAAAGATGAACAGACATGTTTAAATGAGTGACATTTAAGAATGGAACTCAAAACTAGGATGTTTCCGAGCCTTTTGAAGCTAACAGAATAGTGTATTTGCCAAAAACTCAAAATCCCTGTATCTTTGCAACCTCATCTTGTAAACCTTTAATTATTTGATCTAACAAATTTAATCGTCTGAAGTATTTCTGAGGTCTAAGACATTTTTTTGTACATATATAGGAATTAGAAAATCAGGGTTTGTGGGAAAGACCAAATTCATTTAACCATCGTTAATAATCAACATATATCGTTCCGATGCGAGTTTTGACAAATAAAATAAGTTCAGTCCTTCTCTCTTTTTACACAGTCCACCCTCTAGTTTAGAATTGAATAAATGTTGTCGGAAGAATTTAACAATATTGAATTTAAAATTGAATTTGACAAGACATCCTGACTTTTATTAAATCTGTACCCGTCTCTTTTATATCAATAAAGACAATATGGACACACGACAGAAAATAAAATATATCATATTTATTAAACAAGGAAAACTTACGATTTTAATTATACTTTAAATGCTTCAATACTTTTATCCACACGAAATTTATTGTGGAGACATTTATTAAAAATAGTATATATTTCCGTTGAACATTATAGAAGCTCATAATACGTACGTAATTGTCTCTGACGTGTTGGGTTTGGAATGATATGTACTTAAAATAAAAAGTTGATGCTCTTAGACAATATTATTAAACTAAGTTGGAAATTAATGAACGATAGAGAAGTAGTTTAATTGATATGAGCTACTTTTCCAAAGGTTTTTCCCAAGCGGCAACTTCCCGAATGTGCAATTTCCCAAGCGGCAACTTCCCAAATCTGTCCTAGCCACAGTGCTCGGCCCAGAGAATGTTCTAGCCGCGGCGCTCGGCTCCCTAGTCCGTCCTAGCCGCAGCGCTCGGCCCCCCATTGAATCCTGAAGCGGCTCAGAGGGCCTAACCTACCCTTTGGGAAGTTGCCGCTTGGGAAATTTCACATTTGGGAAGTTGTCACTTGGGAAGTCGCCCTAAGGAATATGCCTTTGGGAAAGTACCTAACACCGTTCAACTAAACTTAAATTTTAATTATTTTCGATTTCTATAATCATCATGTACTGTACAGGTTGCAACAGCTGTGGTAGAACCGTACAACTCTATCCTGACTACCCACACCACCCTGGAGCACTCCGACTGCGCCTTCATGGTCGATAACGAGGCCATCTACGATATCTGCCGCAGGAACCTAGACATTGAGCGGCCAACCTACACCAACCTGAACCGATTGATCGGGCAGATCGTGTCGTCGATCACTGCATCTCTGAGGTTTGACGGAGCTCTCAACGTTGATCTCACGGAGTTTCAAACTAATCTGGTTCCATACCCAAGGTTTGATCTTTTAAAAAATTCATACTTTTTCTCTTAAAGAGACTGTAAACGTAATTTCAGAAGAACCTCTGTATATGCATATGCAGATTTACTATATAGATTCACAACAGTACCCTCGAAAGCTTTGTCTGATCTAGAACGAATGAGATATCTATGTTTCGCTAATGGAAAATGTATTATTCCTATTTGTGGTTTTTATCTACTGTAAGAGACTTGCGCATTTATGGTATTGAAACAATGAAGTGAAACCTTTTAAATCAGAAAAACGAATGTATCTTCCTCATTATTGAAAAGGAAAAGGTTCAAAGGGCATCATTGTGAATCGATCCAGACCCTCTTTATCTGAATGGGTACTTGAATGTCACTTTAAACTCTCTAAAAATGTTTAATTCTATTAGTTAATAAATAAAATATTTTATTTAAGAATCCATTTTCCTCTGGCTGTATACGCTCCAGTTATATCCGCTGAGAAAGCTTACCATGAACAGCTGACAGTAGGAGAGATCACCAACGCTTGCTTCGAACCTGCAAACCAGATGGTTAAATGTGATCCCCGGCATGGTAAGTACATGGCCTGCTGTATGCTGTACAGGGGCGATGTTGTACCAAAAGATGTGAATGCAGCCATTGCGAACATCAAGACGAAGCGTACAATCCAGTTTGTGGATTGGTGTCCTACAGGGTTCAAAGTTGGGATCAACTATCAGCCCCCAACTGTAGTTCCTGGTGGAGATCTTGCTAAGGTTCCAAGATGTGTCTGTATGCTCTCCAATACTACAGCTATTGCTGAAGCCTGGGCAAGACTGGATCACAAGTTTGATCTCATGTACGCAAAGAGAGCATTCGTTCACTGGTAAGAAGAAAAAAATAGTTTTTCTAAAATGCTTTTTAAAAAATTAGAATTTTAAGATAATTTGTTTAAGGTATGTTGGTGAGGGTATGGAGGAGGGAGAATTTAGTGAGGCGAGAGAGGATCTTGCTGCTCTTGAGAAGGATTACGAGGAGGTTGGAATAGATTCCCTTGAAGCCGAAGGAGAGGAGGGAGGAGATGAGTACTAGGATGTTTATCTTGTAGTATTCCATGAAAACAGAAAATACAATAAATGCAATAGGTCGAATATTAGTTTTTTAGTGTTATTATAACAGGGTTAACAAGATATGATTTATGATAACAGGGTTAACAAGATATGATTTACGATAACAGGGTTAACAAGATATGATTTATGATTACAGGGTTAACAAGATATGATTTATGATAACAGTGTTAACAAAAAAAATATGATTTATGATAACAGGGTTAACAAAAAAATATGACTTATGATAACAGGGTTAACAAAATATGATTTATGATAATAGGGTTAACAAAATATGATTTATGATAACAAGGTTAACAAAATATGATTTATGAGAACAGGGTTAACAAAATATGATTTATGAGAACAGGGTTAACAAAATATGATTTATGAGAACAGGGTTAACAAAATATGATTTATGATAATAGGGTTAACAAAATATGATTTATGATAACAAGGTTAACAAAATATGATTTATGATAACAGGGTTTACAAAATATGATTTAAGATATCAGGGTTAACAAAATATGATTTATGATATCAGGGTTAACAAAATATGATTCATGATAACAGTGTTAACAAAAAAAAATATGATTTATGATAACAGGGTTAACAAAAAAATATGACTTATGATAACAGGGTTAACAAAATATGATTTATGATAACAGGGTTAACAAAATATGATTTCTGATAACAGGGCTACCAAAATATGATTTATGATTACAGGGTTACCGAAATTTGATTTATGATAACAGGGTTAACAAAATATGATTTATGATAACAGGGTTAACAAAATACCAAAATATGATTTATGATTACAGGGTTAACAAAATATGATTTATGAGAACAGGGTTAGCAAAATATGATTTATGTGGCAATAATATTAATCTAAGAAGTAAAAGATTTAAGTCATTGCCACAAACTCAAATTTTTAATCCCTATATGCTTTTCCTCTTAGATATTTCAAATTTGGATTATTTAATCTTACAGAATTTAAGGTCTACGACGTCATGGGTTGCAAGAAAAAAGAAATTAGAAAAATAGAGTTTTCGGCAAAGACTTATTTTCTTTGGAAGGATTTTGATAGTAGTCATTCTCAAGAAATAAATACAAAGTTTGAGTTTAGATAAATCGAAAACAGTCTCTTTAATCTGTAATAGTGTTGAATTCTATATTCTTCTCTTCCATTATCTGTATTGTGAGAGAAGAATATTATCTTTTGATTGAAAAATATTTTATATTTATCAATGACTGAGTCTCAAATCATTATTATTCTATTTCTATCTCCAGCTACAGGTTCAGACCCGCCCCTCCCTTCTCCCTTCTCCCATACCAAGGATTAGGTTCCTCTTCTCTGTTTAGGTACAGGATCATATTATCTTCCTTGCTAAAGTTTAGGCTTCCCTTCTTTCTCCTGGTTCAGAATAGTATCTCTTAATGTTTCTCTTCCTGTACCAGGTTGCAGATTCATAGTTTTCTTCAAATATCAAGGTTCAGGTTAATGTTTCTCCTTCTATATCCAGGTTTAGGTTCATATGTTACTCTTCCTATATCCAAGTTTAGGTTCATGCTTCTCTTCCTATATCCAGGTGAAGGTTAATGTTTCTCTTCCTATATCCAGGTTTAGGTTTATATTTCTCTTCCTATATCCAGGTTTAGGTTTATATTTCTCCTCCTATATCCAGGTTTAGGTTCATGTTTCTCTCCCTATATCCAGGTTTAGGTTCATGTTCCTCTTCCTATATCCAGGTTTAGGTTCATGTTTCTCTTCCTATATCCAGGTGTAGGTTCATGTTTCTCTTCCTATATCCAGGCTTAGGTTCATGTTTCTCTTCCTATATCCAGGTGTAGGTTCATGCTTCTCTTCCTATATCCAGGTGTAGGTTCATGCTTCTCTTCCTATATTCAGGTTTAGGTTCACGTTCCTACTCCTATATCCAGGTTTTGGTTCATGCTTCCCTTCCTATATCCAGGTTTAGGTTCATGTTTCTCCTCCTATATCCAGGTTTAGATTCATGTTTCTCCTCCTATATCCAGGTTTAGGTTCATGTTAATCCTCCTATATCCAGGTTTAGGTTCATGTTTCTCCTCCTATATCCAGGTTTAGGTTCAAGCTTCTCTTTCTATATCCAGGTTCAGGTTAATACTTCTCTGCCTGTATCCATGTTTGGGTTTATGTTTATCTTCCTAAACCCAGGTTTAGGTACATGTTTCTCTTTCTATATTTAGGTGTATTTTCATAGTTCTCTTCCTAAATCCAGGTTTATTTTAATGCTACTACTCCTATATTCAGGTTCAGGTTCAGGTTCATGCTTCTCTTCCTATATCCAGGTTTTGGTTCATAGTTCTCTTCCTATATCCAGGTTCAGTTTCATGTTTCTCTTCTTCTATCCAGGTTTAGGTTCAAGTTTAGGTTCCCCCTTTTTCCTCCAAGTTCTCCGTTAAGTCTGGAAAATCATACTCGTCTCATTATTATTCTTCTCTCAATCCAAAGACAGGGAAAGAAGAAGAGAGGAAGAGTCTTGTCCTGATCAAACTCTATTCATACACAGACATACAGTGAGACTCAAAAAAGTAATACAACATTTAATAAAATTCCTTCAGCATGAACAGCGAACTAGAGATGTTGTTTAACAACGTCTACGAGTCTCAACCACCACATTAAAACCTCTGGTCCAAACTCCACGGTTTTGTAAAAATCAAAAAGTTAAATTTTTCAGTCTAAAATCACGACATTATCTTCCATTGATCAGATCAGGGTTTCAAGGGTACCGTTGTGAATCGGGTAATTCCAACTTTGCATGTATGGTCAATTGAAATTATGCTTATAGTCCCTTTATCTTAAAGACGATAGAAATTATTAAAAATGTTGGAAGGTTGTAAATATCCTAATCCAGCTAAAAATATTTAATGGTTTGTTTATGTTTTGGTGAATTATGGATTCCCTCTTTATATATGTATAGAGGTTTCCCCTTTATCTGACACTTTTCATCAATCCACTCTCAAAACTCCAAGATTCCCCCGCCCTATTCCGATTTCCCCCTTCTTCTCTATTTCTTAATAATGTAAAAATATGCCAAACGAAAGATAGATTTGGTGGAAGTTCAATTCTTTGTGTTCAATAAAATAAGGTACCAGTACAAAAGTCGGACCCACAAACGTCGGACCAATACAAACGTCAGACTGGTACAAACGACGGACAGTACAAACGTTGGACCAGTACAAACGTCAGACCAGTACAAATGTTGGACTAAGAGAAAATTTTATTTAAATTTTAAAATATTTTTTTTAAATCCTTTATTTCCTCTTTTCAAAATTCACAATTTCACAAAGTCTGAGGACAATATGTAGTTCAATTTTAGCTCTGATTTTTTTATCAAATGGTCTAATTAAAATCTACCAAAAGGAACTGTGTTTTTGCCACAGTTCCTTTTGTTCAGTTGTTGATGTGGTACCTTCAAAAGTTAAGACTTTATTCAGTTTTCTTTGATTTTTATCATAAAAATTTAGTGATTTTTAATTTATTTCTTACAACCTAAGTTCAACGTTTTTCCTTATAATTGTACACGTCCGACGTTTGTATTGGTTCCAAGTGTGTGGTATAGTCTGACGTTTGTACCAGTCCGACGTTTGTACCAGTTCTACATTTGTACCAGTCCGACGTTTGTAAGTCCAACATTTGTACTGACCGACCTTTGTATTGTCCGATGTTTGTGGGTCCGACGTTTGTACTAGTACCTTAAAAAATAAAGCCAGCCTACCTTTATTAATTCAATATCT
The DNA here is from genome assembly GCF_000591075.1 of Eurytemora carolleeae. Lineage (NCBI taxonomy): Eukaryota > Metazoa > Arthropoda > Copepoda > Calanoida > Temoridae > Eurytemora > Eurytemora carolleeae. The sequence goes on along the minus strand of NW_019397629.1, from coordinate 38,034 downwards.
AATGTATAATTTTATTTTTTTATCATAGTAGCGTTTAGTGGAGGGTGATGTATACATCCATATCAGGGTATAGGACGGTCAAAAAGCCGGTTGATTTTTTTATTGTTTAAGCCTCAGATCCGAAATTTAATTTTTTGAAAATCCTTGAAAAAAAATGTAATGAAGCTATTTCCAAAATGAGTAGGCCACGGGCAGCCGAAGTACATTTGATTACGAGCCGGGTCAACCTTTCCAGTTCCAGATTGTACTGTGCCTAGCTCTATGGACAGGACTTGACGGTGCAACAAGGTTGACGCGGTCAGACTCTATGCTTCATGTAGGTTGAATTTACTTCTACTAAAGATGCAGATTTGCGTGAGGCCTTAAAAAGTTGGAATAGTGATATTTCAACTCATGGCAAATATATGGGAATCCTCCCCCCCCCCCCGCCCAAAACCTATATAAGCCCAATCGGGTTAGGGTTAATACGCATTCTTCTCCATCTATTGTTAATCAATAATATCCAGAAAAAAACACAAAATACACTTATATGGAAACTTGAGTATATAGTCAGCCAATAAGAACCTGTAGACTGTATAAAGAGTAAAGTGTTTATATCCATTATGTGATTCTTCTTTTCATGGGGGAACTAGGTTCCATTTTACTACATTACGTTAGGGGAGGAGAATTTGATAGAGGCTAGGTTAATGGCTCCTGAGGGGGGAGGGAGGGGGAGGGTAGTTAATGGCTTTCAAGGGAGGGGGGATCAACAGTTTGTATTCAATATGATTTTATGCCGGGAAAAGAGTCAACTTTATAATCTTTACAGAAACTGTAAAAGGAGAAATATTAGACATTCTGCACCTTATGTACTCTGAGCTTCAATTGAATAAAAGAAGGTCGTCTTTATCTACAAAAACATTACCGCGGCATTTATTCGCAAACATATTTTACTTTTGTTCAATAGGAGACATAGAAAAGTTTTCAAACCGGTTTATAAATGCATCGTAATTCATCAGTTCTAAAAAATCTTATAATTTATAATTTGGCGTTATGACTTGAATATCTAGTCTTTTAACGGGAAAGCTAAGGATTTAGCAAATATATAAACAGTTTAGATCTACAAGCAACCAAAAATGTTTGTAAAAAGGTTTTATTTAATAAGTTGAAATCTGAATCTCCGGTAATATCGAAAGCACAAAAAGACAGACCACATTTCGGAAATGATGATCATGTTTCGTGGTACACCCTGAATCTAACGCAATAATATGGACTGCAAGAAGTTTATTTTGATTGAATAAGATAGGAGTATGTACAACAGTTGTACATTTAACAAATCAGAAGCGAAGCAACACTATATCCAGCTGATGAGGTGAAACCATGCAGTGTTAGTCAACTCTAACAGATTGTAGAACTAGATTAGAGGTTTTAATATGTCGACCACAAAAATTAAGATTTCTTTTAACATCTTAACATCTCAACAATTAAAAATAACAAATTTAAAAAATATTTGTGATTGTTTTTAAATGATAAATCGTTTTCAATGTGTATTGGAAATGAAGAAATTGAAACCATATTAACTTAAAATTAAAGAATGATAATTTGGTAATCAAAAAACACTTCTTACTGTATTCCACCTTCTATTAAGATTATGCAAAATAATGGGGAAATTGTTATTATTTTGTATTTCTATGGAGATAAGTTATTGTGTACATTTATCAATAACAATGCTTTCTTCTCTAAAGAAAATATATATTTATGTATTTATATAATTATATATTCACATCTTCTATTCGTTTAGTAGGAATATCAAATACAATAAACAATCTTATCTATAAACTTTATTAAGAGAGAAGACGACTTTCGATTTTAATTTCGATTTTACCAAGTTTTTGAACAGCATTTATACGCATAACATTGAAACTTAGAGAAGCTGTCAATGAACAGATTCTTTTTATTTTGTAATTTGAGCAAAGCCTTTAAGAAATTAAATACTTAAATCAATAAGTCGTCTTTATTGTATTGTGTGCCGGGGGTATTTAGTGTGGCCAACCCGATAATATCTTTTTGAGTCTATAGTTTTAAGTGGGTTGAGGAGGCCTATCTAAAATTCCCGGGCACTTGTATTTGTTTGAAATATGAATTTTGGATCTATCTTATAACTTTATTTAATATGAACGTTGAAGAGTTAAACGTCTTTATTTATAATTATTGAAAATTTAGAATGGAAATACGAGACTCGCTTGGCTTTGGGATCGAGGCAAAAGCCAACTACTTCATCTGTGTGCGGGTTACTATAGACTTACTTCATCTGTGTGCGGGTTACTATAGACTGCCTTCTTTTCTCCGACTTTTTTGATGGTTTCATTCTATCTATTTAGATCTATTTAGATAGTTATGCAAATTATATCTGTAAAAAAAAAACTGTGTATCATGTGGATAAACTTAGTCTTTACTATCTTCTTCACCCTGTAGTTCATAAACATGATTCTAATAACTTATGTTACCCTCTGTTCCAACCCTTACGCTGAGTATCCTCCCTTTTCTTTATACTCCCTCACCTCCTCCTTACCCTTTTACTGATTTATTATCATTCTTATGTTTAAAATGTACAATGTACATTTTTTTTATCTGCAATTCTCATTCGTTTATAGTGGGCCAACCAATTAAAACAACCTACTCTGGTTAGGCGGGTCCAAACTACATAGTAAATTGTGATTTTTTTATTTGTATTATCTCGTGCTTTGTAGTTGAATAAAAATATGAAAATATGAATATGAATGCTCGGACTGAGCGCATTTCTCCGTTTCTGCGTAGAGTAGACGGACAGTTTTATGAATACTATAGAACAACACTAAATATCACTTTAATTTGAATCCTATTTTTAATGTAAGGATCCATCTGTGCAACATGAAGAGTAAAAAATAAATAAATCTCAATAAAGTTAAATCATTTGAATTATTTTTGCTTTGAACCATAAAAAAGGCTAGTTTTAAAGAAGAATGGAATAAGGAAGAATCGGAGAAATTCAAAGAGAGAAGAATTAGGATAAAAGGAGAAAAATAGGGGAAATATTTGATAGGATGAATTAACAAGAGATGAAGACTAAAGAGAGGATAAACTAAGGAGAAATTAGGATAGGGTGAGGGTGTAAAGGGTAAAAGATATAAGGAGAGGATAAGGATTGGAATCTTATTCTTAAACTAATCTTGACTAAGTCTTAACCTTCTCAAATCTACCTTTTTGAATTATTTATGTGTGATGAGCGTGTCTGAGATGGATTTTGGGTGTGTATTGTGTTCGTGAAATGTTCGTGAAGATATCAAATAAAGGGTTTAACTCATTTTTATTAGAAGACAATTAAACATCGAAACAGTATAATACCTTAAGACTATTAAAGACGACTTTTTATATCTCATATTTAACGAATCATGGTGATTCAATTGACATTCGGAGTTTCCTGAGATATTCAGTTCACAGCGTTAATTAGTTTCGTCAATGGTATTAACTAAGTTAGTACGAAAGAAGTGCACAAGACGGATACAGTATGTACATTAGCTCTAAAATATGCTCAATATTCTCAACTGTACAGTTTACATACTCCAATATTCTCAACTCTACAGTTTATATACTCCAATATTCTCAACTGTATAGTTTACATACTCCAATATTCTCAACTACTCCAATATTCTCAACTGTACAGTTTACATACTCCAATATTCTCAACTGTATAGTTTACATACTCCAATATTCTCAACTCTACAGTTTATATACTCCAATATTCTCAACTGTACAGTTTACATACTCCAATATTCTCAACTGTATAGTTTACATACTCCAATATTCTCAACTCTACAGTTTATATACTCCAATATTCTCAACTCTACAGTTTACATACTCCAATATTCTCAACTGTGCAGTTTACATACTCCAATATTCTCAACTGTACAGTTTATATACTCCAATATTCTCAACTGTATAGTTTATATACTCCAATATTCTCAACTGTATAGTTTATATACTCCAATATTCTCAACTGTATAGTTTACATACTCCAATATTCTCAACTGTACAGTTTACATACTCCAATATTCTCAACTGTACAGTTTATATACTCCAATATTCTCAACTGTACAGTTTACATACTCCAATAATCTTTCTGTTTGACTTTAACATTTTCCACTGCAGAGTGTGCAAACTCTAATATTCATATTGTACAGTGTACATAACACCAACATTCTCCATTGTACAGTTTACATACTCCAATAATCTTTCCTCTACAGTGTACAAACTCCAACATTATCCAGTGTACAACGTACATTCTCCAATATTCTCCACTATAAGGTAAAAACTCCAACACTATCCCGTGTACACTGTACATTCTCTAATATTCTCCACTATAAGGTACAAACTCCAACATTATCCAGTGTAAACTGTACATTCTCCAATATCCTCCATTATACTGTACAAACTCCAACATTATCCAGTGTACACTGTACATTCTCTAATATTCTCCACTATACTGTACAAACTCCAACATTATCCAGCGTAAATCGTACATTCTCCAATATTCTCCACTATACTGTACAAACTCCAACATTATCCAGTGTACACTGTACTTTCTCCAATATTCTCCACTGTACAGTGTCTAATATTCCCCACTGTACACTGTACATTCTCCAATATTCCCCAAGTGTGAATAAATCTTCTTATCTCGGTCCAGTAGTTTTACTTCTTACCCCCCCCCCCCTCTTGTTACCCATAACACCTCCCTCCTGTACAAGTACAATTACTAGAACACCCCCTCCCCCCAAATTTAGTAAACCTCTTGTAAAAATATTTCTTTAAATTATATTCGAGTCTTCCAGTTAACTATATTTATATTTCACTACAGCCAGGGTCTGACGAATCTATGTAAGAAAGTCACCGGGAAAAAAACCTGGAAATAAAAACTTTGGTAAAAATGTCCTCATTTTCTCAAGTCCTAGGACAAAATGTCGCTGGAAATAAAGTCCTGAATTTTAGATTCCTGGGACTTTTTCCCTAAACTAGTGTGGGGGCTGCCAACAAAGTCTCAGAAAATAAGATCACAGGAATTAAAGTCCTGAAAAAAATATATCCGAAGAAAAAAAAACAAGAAAAAAAGTCCTAATTCTTGTGAAAATGAGGTCAAGTAAAGGATTTTTTCAATGAATCTGCATTTGAATATAGCCAGGGGTGTTTTTTAATATCAATTGCCCCTTTTTGTATGGTTGTAAACATCCACTGTTCCCATACATTTTCTACTATAATAGGACTTTTTCCTGGGACGTTTTTGTATAAAAAAGTCCTAGAAAATAAAGTTTCAAAATGGTAGGACTTTTTATTGCAAGGACTTATTTTCCGCAGGACTTCATTAGTGCCAAAATTTAGGATTTTTTTTCGAAGACTTTTTTTCATAGAGCTTTTTTGTCGGTTACCGGGTGGAACATTAAAAATGCCCAACATTTTAAAGTTTCCTTTGTCACATTTGTTCCATATTATATCCTCGTCTCTACTTGAAAGACAATCAAGTTTTAATTTTATTTAATAGAGCAATATTGCTGGTTTATTTTTTAATTCTTAACAGGTAAACCTGCTTTTTCTTCTTTTTTGAATTGTTAAGGTTAAAAATGATTGATTTTTTGATATGGTTAATTTTCAAATTTCTTTCATTGATAAAAATGTCAGGTCATCAATTTCATAAAGAGTCAAGGATTAATTATTACTTTTAAAAAGTAATGCCAAGGAATGGTTTTAAAACTTAATTATCAATTTGTTACGGAAAAATTAATTTGCATTATAGACACAGTTTTTTGCAAGGAGGTAATAAAAGAAAAAAGTACTTAGATCAGTGAATTTTTTATATTAATAAGACAAAGATTCGTTCAGGGTTATATTTTGTGTCTTTTGATCTTTAAGAAATAAAAATTTCTTTCTGAATTTTGAAATTTTGGGCCACCAAGATATTTGAAAACCATGCAAGTTTTTAAAAGAATAAAAACTATGTTCAAAATTTCTCTCTCTCATATTCTAGAATATCTAGAAAGAGTGGAATGGGTGACTGTCGTGAAAACTCTGTCAGAAAACACCGTATTATTGGAATCTTTATTTGTTGGATAGATTTAGTGAGTTTTTCACCATATTTTCCAATATTTAGTGTTCAGGGAATATATTTTCATTCTCCTCGCATCATCTTTTACACTACCCCCCCCCCATCCCTTGGGTCTTCAATGGTCAGCGCCATTTTATCTTAATATGTCGTCTTCGTCAATTTTCAATTTTTTTAAATTAGAATTGTTATTTTTGTTCCCAAGGTTACTATAAATCGTAATCTGCATTGAATTCTTGATACTTGATTCCGCCATCTTTTGATTTTGGTATTCTTTGTCGTTTTCCCTCGTTTCTTAAAGTGTCAACTGTCAACATTGCGGCATTGTGCAAGTATATATTTGTATCTTCATTTTCCAATTTTGTTTTCTAAATTCTACCAATTTTCAAAATTTCTGAAATTGCGCTTTTATTTTTAAAGCTTCTAGGTAACTGAGACGAACCCATAAAGATATTCTCCTTCCTAATTAGAGTGAGGACTAATATTGGTGAGATATTCATCCGCACTGCGCCATACATAGTTATATATATTCGATATATCTCTTATCTTCTATATATATATATATATATATATATATATATATATATATATATATATATATAAAGTAGTCTCTGTTTTCGAGTTTGTATGTATGTCCGATGATCCGAGCATAACTCACGAACCTCTCTTGACCGGGTTTTCCTAAATTTGTGATTAGGAAACTTGGCAGAACCACAGGAATGTTCTTAGTTTGGTTACAAGTTTCTTATTCGATTTTTTTTTCAAGAAAACCCCACGGGCAATGCAGTGCAGCTAGTATAAAATAAAGCTAACATTGCCAACCCTTGGTTTAGGACTAGGATGGAGGGTGTTTTTTTAGGTTTATTTGACGTTTTCAAAAAAATGCAAAAAAAATCATTTCTGACACCCCTAGGCTTAGTACGTCAATATAATTCACCAAAACCATACTGCAGTCCTTCAATTATCAAACAGGGAAATTTTCATCTTTCTAAACATCCCAGGGAAAGATTTGACAGGTTCTTTGATATTTTTTTGATAGATATACATTATAAGTTATCAATCTATCTCTTTAAGCTAAAGGTTTACTGCTCTGAATTGTTGGTGTTCTTGAAGACTATAAAGAGTTAGTTGAAATTACGCAATAAATCTAAAACCCATGTTCATCAAACATTTTGAGAAATTTGGTAAAATCTCAATGTAGTTGCCGTGTACTGCCGTGTAACCATTGTGTACTGCCGTGTACTGCCATGTACTGAGGTGTAACCATTGTGTACTGCCGTGTACTGCCGTGTACCCATTGTCTCTTCTAAAGTTTTTTGTTAACCTTGCGGAACTACATATATATCTATCTCAATCTAACCTGACATGGAAGAGTATAATCACGTGAGGTTGCAAAAAAATATTAGGAGGGGGGGGGGGCAGAAAAACTTGACCAAAATCTACATATCACAGTACTCTAGGAAGCTATGAACATTTTTCATCAGCTTTCAAGACTGGGTAAACTTAGAAACGTCGCAACCTTATTAACAACTAAATCATGCTATTTTGATAGCTGTGGACAAGTGAAATTTAGAACCGCAACCTTACTAACAACTAAATCATGCTATTTTGATAGCTGAATGTGCAGTTTAGAACCGCAACCTTACTAACAACTAAATCATGCTATTTTGNGATTTTTTACAAATATCATGAATGTGCAGTTTTGAACCGCAACCTTACTAACAACTAAATCATGCTATTTTGATAGCTGAATGTGCAGTTTAGAACCGCAACCTTACTAACAACTAAATCATGCTATTTTGATAGCTGTGGACAAGTACAATTTAGAACCGCAACGCGCTTATTCCAAGCCATATGTACACTGTACAGTTTAAAAAGAGTAATTGATAAAACCCTGGTAGATTTTTTTTTGTCTGAAAACGTTTATATTTTTGTTAACTGTAAATACTTTGTATTGTTGCATGTTTTTAAAGAATGAAGTCGGTTAAAAACACATTGGTTAATTCTCTGATGAAAGGTTGAGATAGGGAAAAGCATGCAAGGTCCAAGGTACTAATGCAAGGAAAGTTAATTACGGTCGTGTATACTCTGCGCACATATTAAAACCAGTTCTCTCTCGGCGGAATTTGTAAACAAGAATAGATGCATCAGTGTTCGTCTAGTATCCGAGGAGGTTAAAATCATTTAATTTTGATAATTTTGAAAATTCACATTTACCATTATTCTTCTTATATATCCTTTATAATTATATGGAAAACCCATATCAAGATTTCTTCATTCTACCAATCCCTGATACAACCCTCTCTTTCTATATTCGCTCTAACCTCTTTCCTTCTCCACCCTTTCAGCCACACCCAATCATATTTTTCCTTCTCTATTTTCACCATCCCATCTCCTCTTTCCTTCAATTCAATTTTTTCTTCATTTAGTATCCCTGCTATAATCTTCTCTCTTTCCATCTTTTCTCATTACTTCATCTTCCACCTCATGGCGCCAGCATAGAATGGATTTAGAGAAGTTGTTCTGCTCCCCTAAACCCCTTCTCCGTTGTACACATACTGCAGATCCTGTATTAAGCTCAGTCCTATATATATTCTCAAGTAGAAGAAGTCCTATCTCTACCCCTTAGCTCGGTGTTCCTCTATACCCCTGCTCCGTCCTCACTATCCTGTATAGAATAGTTTAGGAGAAGTCCTATATCCACCCCTTGGCTCTGTACTCCACTTTACCCCTGATCCGTCCTATATATCCTGTATAGAATGGTTTAGAAGAAGTCCTATCTCTACCCCTCTACTCGTGCTTCTCCATACCCCTGATCCGTCCTCACTATCCTGTATAGAATGGTCTAGCAGAAGTCCTATCTCCACCCCTCAGCTCTGTGCTCCTCTATACCCCTGATCCGTCCTATATATCCTGTATAGAATGGTTTAGAAGAAGTCCTATCTCCACCCCTCAGCTCTGTGCTTCTCTAAACCGCTGATCCGTCCTATATACCCTCTATAGAATGGTTTAGGAGAAGTCCTATCTCCACCCCTCAGCTCTGTGCTTCTCTATTCCCCTGATCCGTCCTATATATCCTGTATAAAATGGTTTAGGAGAAGTCCTATCTCCACCCCTCAGCTCTGTGCTCCTCTATTCCCCTGATCCGTCCTATATATCCTGTATAGAATGGTTTAGAAGAAGTCCTATCTCCACCCCTTCTACTCTGTGCTTCTCTATATCCCTGAATCGTTCTATATATCCTGTATAGAATGGTTTAGAAGAAGTCCTATAAAGTTTTCTGCTAGATTAAACAAGGATATCAATAACCAGTAATATCCTACTTAGAAATCCTTTTCACAGCTATATACCAATATCATGGATAAAAACGTTAGGGGGGAAGAAGGCTGGAGGAGATAAGAGTGGAAAGAGGAGGGTGTTAAGAAGGTTGTCTAAATAATCATGGGAATTAAGGACGAATTGTAATTTTCAAGAGTTGATCAATTAAAAAATAAACAAACATGGCGAGAAACATTCTTTTGCTTTTCGGTATAAATGTAATTGTAACTTGGAAACTAAAAAACTTGTCCTTAAAGAAAAAATGCTGCGAGGAATAAAAACGATATAGAAGTTTTGTTTCCTGGAAAAGAAATCTTGGTCCAGGTAAACCAGGTTGTCTAAAAATTTAATTTTCTATTTTCTGTTTCTCAGATGTATTGAGAACTAACTGTTGTCATCACACAACCTTTATCACATGAACCACAGACTAACACAGGCTACTCATAAGCTCTACCTGGATAGGCTAAGCAGGCCCAAAGTGTCCCGGGACGCCATGCTACAATTCCATGAAAGGTTTTTTGACTGCCATCTAACGGCCTCTGTTACATACAATATCCTTTCAGGTGTTAAGTTTTACGATTTTTAACATAAAACTTAAAATTTGTTAATTAGTCTATTTTTGAAGGTTTTGTATTTCGTACCAAAGGATCTTGAAATATCCCTGAATACACACGTCTGTTTATTGGTCGTGTATTGGAACACAATGAAACCTGATGTGGAAAATTTCGTTTATTCTATTCTGTAATATATTTCTATTCTCTTATCTCTGATTTGAACGTAAAAGGGATTGTTTATAAATATCAGAGTATCCTAGAAACAGATTGTTTATAAATATCAGAGTAACCTAGAAACAGATTTTTTACAAATATCAGAGTATCCTAGAAACAGATTGTTTACAAATATAAGAGTATCCTAGAAACAGATTGTTTGCAAATATCAGAGTATCCTAGAAACAGATTGTTTATAAATATCAGAGTATCCTAGAAACAGATTGTTTATAAATATCAGAGTATCTTAGAAACAGATTGTTTATAAATATCAGAGTATAGAAACAGATTGTTTATAAATATCAGAGTATCCTAGAAACAGATTGTTTACAAATATCAGAGTATCCTAGAAACAGATTGTTTAGTGAATAAATGTTAAATCGTTAAGTGTTGCTCTCCTCGACCAGGCCTAGGTGCCGAGATTATAAAAGTTTAAAGCATTGGACTTTGTAACTTCGAAGTCGGGCAAATATAAATGTTTACACTAAATGCACCATCGGGCAAATGTATTTCAGTCTTTTCGGGGTTTTGTTGTTTTCTGTATTTTGATTTGTTGGTTACAAATTATTGATTACTTGCCTCAAACTCAAATGTTCTAATCCTTACATTTTTGCAACCTGATTTCGTAAACCTTTTATAAGTCAAGCTGTGAATTCTGCCGGATATAAAACAGTTAAACTTTGAATTTATCAAGGGTGTGCACCATCAGATTGAAAAGATATAAGGATTTCAAATTGGGTTGCTCTTTGTGTTCCCTCCATAGATTTGAATACTCTATGATATTACGAAACCTGATATAATTCTTGATCTTATCTAGGCTGCGACCCCATCTAAGTTTTGATTAGTTAATCCAAAACAAATATGGATTTATGTCACTTCATGTACACATCTTATATATTGCATATTGCATATTGAGGTTTGAATGCAAATATTAATTATATCTTTTGTTTACAAACAAATAAATCTTTTAGTCAGGACTGTGTGCAAGAGGGGGGATTAATTTGTTTTTACCCCCAACCCTCTCAAAAATAACTTATTTTTCAAAAATATATTTAAAGTAAAAAATAAGTATTTGTTCAGCTCTTTAAACTTCTTTTCTGATTATTCTGTTTAACTTCGCATCAGAAATCTATTTTTTTGTTGGTCTGTATCTTCAAAACTTCTAAACAATAATAATTAAAATAATAATGATAATTATAATAATAATAATAATAATAATCATAATAATAATAATAATAGTAATAAAAATGATATAATGATAATTGCCTTGATCTAGTTATCTCCCTCTGAATAAATGAAGGTATGTGAAGGTAAGAAGGATCTGCGCTAATGCCCCGCATTATTAGCGGGGGGCGCAGTATTGGTGTTCCAGGTACTCGAACTAGACTCTCAGGAGCATCCAACCTAGACAAACGGGTTTAATCCAACCTAGACAAACCAGTTTAATCCAACCTAAACAGACCGGTTTAATCCAACCTAGACAAACCGGTTTTAACCAACATAGACAAACCGGTTTGATCCAACCTAGACAAACCGGTTTAATCCAACCTAAATAAACCGGTTTAATTCAACCTGGACAAACCGGTTTAATCCAACCAAGACAAACCGGTTTGATCCAATCTAGACAAACCGGTTTGATCCAACCTAGACAAACCGGTTTAATCCAACCTAAACAAATCGGTTTAATCCAACCTGGACAACCCGGTTTGATCCAACCTGAAAAAACCGGTTTGATCTAACCTTGACAAACCGGTTTGATCCAACTGACCAACCTAAACAAACCGGTTTAATCCATCCTAGACAAACCGGTTTAATCCAACCTAGACAAACCGGTTTAATCCAACCTAGGCAAACCGGTTCATAAGGGAGAGAGGTCTTATAAAGGTATAGGGCTTATTTTGAAAGAGTATTCTTGACTTAAGGTTGTCTACCCTAAAACAATAACATATTTATTGTATATGTAATTGGATATTTTAAAAATCGTATTTCTACGCCTCGATTTCCTAAAGAAACCAATCATTTGCCTCATACTTAAATTTTTACGAACTGTGTCCGAATTAATGAATTTAAGCCGCAAAACCGGTTTCAATTGAGCGCCGGCTTAAATCTTGAAAAATTTAATACAATTTTAAGTGGAACCAACCATATTTTAGCCGAGGCTCAAATTCTTTAAATTCGGCCTCAGATTTTGTAGATTTTCAATATTTCAAACAATGAATAATTGAGAAATCATTGTTTTAAATATAAAAGGTTTAGGACATCATGAATCAAGATGCAAAGATATTAGGATTAGACAGTAGACACTAAAAATTTGAGACGAGTGTTATGAAATAATTCACGTCACAGGATTAAAAGCAAATTAAATACTGATCATGGTGAAAAATCAAACTGTGGCTAGAACAATTTATACCTGGACATCCATTGTCTGATATTAAATATATCTTCCTCTCTACTCCCTGTCATATGCATATCAAACACAGACTGGAGAAACGTCCCATCCAAACCATCTCCTACATCATAAAACCGTCAAAACTCCCGTCATTAAAAAAAGTTTTTAGATTTTAATTTTTTTCTTTCCTGTTCTATCCTGGAGTTCACACGGCTGTTTTCCTCCCCCTAGGGTTCTAAAACAACAAAGATTACTAAATACATTAAAATCTCGATTAAAAGAACCAACAGCGGTAGTTCTAACTGCTCTACTCCTAGTCTCTACTCCACCCTAGTTACAACACTTCTACTCCTAGTCCCTACTCTACCTTAGTTACAACACTTCTACTCCTAGTCCCTACTCCACCTGTAATAGTTCCAACTATTCTTCTCCTAGTCCCTACTCCACCTGTAATAGTTCCAACTATTCTGCTCCTAGTCCCTACTCCACTTGTAACAGTTCCAACTATTCTACTCCTAGTCCCTACTCCACCTGTAATAGTTCCAACTATTCTGTTCTTAGTCCCTACTCCACCTTAGTTCCAACTTTTCTACTACTAGTCCCTACTCCACCTGTAATAGTTCCAACTATTCTGCTCCTAGTGCCTACTCCAACTGTAATAGTTCCAACTATTCTGCTCCTAGTCCCTACTCCACCTGTAATGGTTCCAACTATTCTACTCCTAGTGCCTAACCCACCTGTAATGGTTCCAACTATTCTGCTCCTAGTGCCTACTCCACCTTAGTTCCAAGTTCTCTACTCCTAGTCCCTACTACACCTGTAATAGTTCCAACTATTCTGCTCCTAGTCCCTACTCCACCTGTAATGGGTCCAACTATTCTGCTCCTAGTCCCTACTCCACCTGTAATGGTTCCAACTATTCTGCTCCTAGTACCTACTCCACCTGTAATGGTTCAAACTATTCTGCTCCTAGTCCTTACTCCACCTGTAATATTCCAACTATTCTGCTCCTAGTGCCTACTCTACCTGTAATATTCCAACTATTCTGCTCCCAGTGCCTACTCCACCTGTAATATTCCAACTATTCTGCTCCTAGTGCCTACTACACTTGTAATAGTTCCAACTATTCTACTCCTAGTCCCTACTCCACCTGTAATATTCCAACTATTCTGCTCCTAGTGCCTACTCTACCTGTAATATTCCAACTATTCTGCTCCTAGTGCCTACTCTACTTGTAATAGTTCCAACTATTCTACTCCAAGTCCCTATTCCACCTGTAATAGTTCCAACTATTCTACTCCTAGTCCCTACTCCACCTGTAATGGTTCCAACTATTCTGCTCCTGGTGCCTACTCCCCCTTTGTTCCAAGTTCTCCACTCCTAGTCCCTGCTCTACCTGTAATAGTTCCTATGTTCTCTCACGTCCTGTCTCCAGAAAGTTGAAAACCTCTGAGGAATTTTCTCCGGAGTAACTTCTTTCAGCCGAAGGATTCCAAAACCTGATAAATAACGGTAATCAATAGTGAGACTAATATACAATAGGAATGAAATATTTTAAGTAAAGAAAACCATGATGACAATTGATAATAATGAAAATGATAATAAAGAAGTTGTTAAATCAATAATAGATAATGATGATTAATGATGCAGCTACCTGTAACAATGATGCAGAGTATATTAACCAGTGTAAGAGCTAGACTAACTAGTCCTAGAACCAATGATTCTACAGCAAGATTGCTAGAATAGTGCGGAAGATAGGTTAGGATTGTCTCATTATGTCCGGGCATAGCGTAGAACCCTGCTCTAGAGTTCTCCCCGCCGATGAAGAGAACAATCGCCAGGGCCCAGAAGAACCCGGCGTTTACCGCCGGCGGAAGAAGTGAGGCGGATATCGCCACTCCGACGAGTGAATCTGAATTTCCTCCCAGGACAGATAACGCTACTCCGGCTCCACTTGGAATTGCAACCATGAGACCAACAACTAATGACCGCGGAGCACCTCTTGAAATCATTTCTGGAGTCGGCCACTCCGGTAGTGATATCATCTGTACTACGGGGCATATACAGAGGCCTAGGAGAAATCCAACCACTATACAGATTAACAATGCTTGTGTTTCATGTTTAACTCCCTTCATTGCTAGTTTCTTGTCCTGTATTACAGCTCCGAATACACCGGCGAGTATAGGACCCATGAGAGGAGAAACTAGCATAGATGCAACCAGAACAACGCTTGAGTTCTCTACTAGTCCTACAAAAGCTATCACACTGGCGAGGAGGAGTAGAAGAAGAAAGTCGAAAGTGAACTGTGCTCCGGATCGGATTCGAGCCACAACCTCGGCAACTATCAGTCTTGATTTAATACTGGCGTAAAACTTGTCCAGCTTTTCGCGAGATTCAGTCTTAACCTGCTCCGTGCAGGGTGAGTAGTGGATACTAAGCGGGAGAACGCTCATGGAGGAGCCTGGAACCCGTCCCACTCCAATAGCCTGGAGTTCACAGAGAACTTGTTCAACATAACTTGATGTTATACAAAACCTCAAGCTCCCGTGACTGCCATCCTCAGTCTTCTCATAAACAACCGGATTTTTGACATATTTTGTCACAATTTCTCGAACATTCTTCTCAATAGGTTCAGGTTTAGGTTTATTCAGCTGTATGTCAACTTTGCTCTGCTTTCTAATAGGTAAATCCTCCAGAATTGGGAAGGTTGTAGTCGACTCCTTTCTCAGGTTATTCAATCTCTCTTTGGTGCTCTTCTTGGTATCAAGCTCCGCGTTCTCTGAGATCTTTTCAAGGAGTTCCTCGGATTTCCTCAGCTGTTCCTCCATGTGTTGTAAAGGGAACATTATCTGAAAAATAGAAAATATTGGAAACTATTTCTGGAAATATTTTCTTTGAAACTAGATGAAAAACATGATTAGATTAAATTATTTCTTGTGATTCTCTGGAGCTCTTTGATATCCATTCTCCTTATAGGTAGGATAACTATATATATATATACATAGATAACTATACTCCAGGTAGGAAGGATATCCATATTCCTGATAGGGCGGATAACTATATATATACATAGATAACTATAAGTATAGAGAACAACTGTTCTTTAGGTCACTGTAAACTCCGATTTTAAGCACCGGGCCGACTTTTAACTGGCTAGAGTAAGCTGTACAGTACAATTACAGACTGTTTAAAGCAAACTGTATAACTATGCTCCAGGTAGTAAGATAACTATGCTCAAGTTATGAGGGATAAATATACTCCAGGTAGGAAGGTAACTGTACTCCAGGTAGGAAGGATAACTATACTCCAGATAGGAAGGATAACTATACTCCAGGTAGGAAGGATAACTATACTCCAGGTAGTAAGATAACTATACTCCAGATAGGAAGGATAACTATACTCCAGGTAGAAAGGATAACTATACTTCAGGTAGTAAGATAACTATACTCCAGGTAGGAAGGATAACTATACTCCAGTTAGAAAGGATAACTGTAATAAAGGTAGGAAGGATTACTATACTCCAGTTATTAAAGATAGCTATAATACAGGTAGAAAGGATTACTATACTCGAGGTAGGAAGGATAACTATACTTTATACAGGAAGGATTACTATACTCAAAGTAGAAAGGATAACTATACTCAAGGTAGGAAGGATAACTATAGTCCAGGTAGGAAGGATTAGAATGGATAATTATACTCAAGGAAGAAGGGAATAACTATACTTCAGGTTGGAAGGATTTCTAGACTCCAGGTACAATGGACAACATACTCTAGGAATATTTAGAATCCATAAAGGAAGGATAACTTTACTTTAGGAAATAGGGATAGCTATAGTTCAGGTAGGAAGGATAACTATACCCTAGGTAGGAAGGATAACTATACTCCAGGAAGGATAACTATACTCCAGGTAGGAAGAATAACTGTACTCCAGGTAGGAAGGATAACTATACTCCAAGTAGGAGTACTGAACCCAAGATAAAAGAATAACTGTAAAATGTTAATTCCTGCTCCAGATATATCAAATAACTAAGATTACTACCTGAAACATGAAGGATGAAGAATCCATGTTATCATCAACCCGAGGGTCAACCTTCAAATTTAGATCATTGATGTAATGTGTTCTATAAAAGCCTACACATCATTAATTTATGTATTTCGTGCTTATCACAAACAAGTTAAAAAACCATGATTTCATCCAGGTTAAATTATAAAAGAATATCAGACTTAGCTTCATGATTAACTTTGAACATGAATTTCGATTTTATTCAGGTTCTACTCCGAGCACATATTTGGATTAACTCTAGGTTTTATATTTTGCTGCAGGTTCAGCTCCAGGTATAAAACTGACCTGCTCTGCTGGAGTAGCAGGTTTAAAAACCTTTGTCCCCAGTATATTCCTCAGTGTGAAGGATACAGGTTTACTTTAGACTAATTGAACTCCAGGTCTGAAACCTGAGAGGAGAATAAATTCTCGGGATTTGTGTTGAACCCGTCTCAAGTATTTTCTATTACTAATCTTCATGGTATTTGTCCTCTTTCAATTATATTTTACACATTTATCCGTTCTTCCATAAACATACTCAGCTAGATCTATGTACGCATCCTCATATATTGTAAAAATAGAAATCAGTATTCTAAAAAAAAAATAATCAATTAGTTATTAAATATGTTTATAACTGGAATAATTTGTCCGAAGGCCAATGTCAGGTTCTTGTTACAAGTTCTAATTAATTTATAAAAACAGAAACTAGGACAGTCCGGAACAAAATATATCCTGATTGAACATATTTTAAGTACAATGATAATCAATGTGTTCACCATTTAGCATTTACCATTTTATCATACAATGGTTTATGACTCATGAGCTTAACATAAATAAGAATAATTTTCACGATTAAATTTAATTATTTCTGTATTTGTATTCAGATTTATAAATAGCTCTGGAGGATTTAATATCAAGATCCTCTCTGCTCCTGTAAAAGGAAATTAAAAGGAATTTCAACCCGCCCGAGGAAACAATCTAAATCCAACCTGGAGACAGAACCTTGCTCCGGGTACAACTTAAAGCAGGACTGGTTCTGAATCTCCGAAATATCTCCGGATATGAAGGTGAAAGATATGGAGAAGGTTCTAGGGGAACTTTACATCTTTTCCAGGGAGGGGGGGGGGGGGGCAGAAAACGTATAAAGGTTTAGGAAAACTTGAAAACTTGAAAACTTGAAAACTTGAATAGTTTGATTAACATGATACAAGACTATTGTGAGAAGCATGAACAGGCCAAATAAATTTTTATTTCAGTTTATAATATTCACTGGTCGGCATTTATATAAATACAATTAAGACGACTTTTCTGATCAAGTTTTTATTTCATACAAGCTGTTTTGACAAGGAAACAAACAGAAGCTGTCTGTATGACAGCTTCTCTTTGTCTCCATGTTATATGTTTATCCATGCTGTTCAAAAGGAAACAAACAGAAGCTGTTAATATGACAGCTTCTCTTTGTCTCCATGTTATATGTTTATCCATGCTGTTTTGACAAGGAAACAAACAGAAGCTGTTAATATGACAGCTTCTCTTTGTCTCCATGTTATATGTTTATCCATGCTGTTTTGACAAGGAAACAGTGAGAAGCTGTTAATATGACTGGAAGATCAAGGGAGCTAGGGGAACTAGTAAACCAGGAAGATCAAGGGAGCTAGGGGAACTAGTAAACCTGGAAGATCAAGGGAGCTAGGGGAACTAGTAAACCTGGAAGATCAAGGGAGCTAGGGGAACTAGTAAACCTGGAAGATCAAGGGAGCTAGGGGAAATAGTAAACCTGGAAGATCAAGGGAGCTAGGGGAACTAGTAAACCTGGAAGATCAAGGGAGCTAGGGGAACTAGTAAACCTGGTAGATCAAGGTAGCTAGGGGAACTAGTAAACCCTGGAAGATCAAGGGAGCTAAGGGAACTAGTAAACCTGGAAGATCAAGGGAGCTAGGGGGACTAGTAAACCTGGAAGATCAAGGGAGCTCGGGGAACTAGTAAACCTGGAAGATCAAGGGAGCTAGGGGAACTAGTAAACCTGGAAGATCAAGGGAGCTAGGGGAACTAGTAAACCCTGGAAGATCAAGGGAGCTAGGGGAACTAGTAAACCCTGGAAGATCAAGGGAGTTAGGGGAACTAGTAAACCTGGAAGATCAAGCTGTTATACAGCATGAATATACATAGACATGGAAGTCAAGAGAAGCTGTCAATTAAAAATTTGATTTCTTGTAAACTTGTAATTGGAAAAAAACTTGTTAACAATCAAAACTTATATGAAAATTCGTCTTCATTGTATTGATATAATCGCCTACTTTTGTAATAAACCTGTAATAAACTAGGAGAGCTATTAATGGAAGATAAAGGTAGCTAGGGGAACTAGCAAAGCTACATTAAGCTAAAGCTGAAAGATCAATGGGAAGCATCATCTAAAATTGAAAAACGTAAACTAAAATGAAATATGATATGCAGAGTAAAACCATTAGAATGAGATCTGTAAATATGAAAATGTGTGTCTGGAGAAAGAAGAATATTTGGATGAAAACTAGAATATTAATTATTCAGAAGCATTCCTCCTTGGAGTTCGACTCAACTCAATGCATAAACTTTATCTGCAAAACACAGGTTCTCTTGTAGTACCAGACACATGCAAGATAGAACTAGATCCAGAACTAGAACCAGAAACCCACAATATACAGGTTCTCCAGTAGAACCAGAAACAGGAAAGATACAGGTTCTCCAGTAGAACCAGAAACAGGAAAGATACAGGTTCTCTTGTAGAACCAGAAACACACAAGATACAGGTTCTCTAGTAGAACCAGAAACACAAGAGATACAGGTTTTCTAGTAGAACCAGACACACACAAGATACAAGTTCTCTAGTAGAACCAGAATTACACAAGATGCAGGTTCTCGATCAGTACCAGACACACACAAGATACAGGTTCTCTAGTAGAACCAGAAACAGGAAAGATACAGGTTCTCTTGTAGGACCAGAAACACACAAGAACAGGTTCTTTGGTAGAACCAGAAACACACAAGATACAGGTTCTCTGGTAGAACCAGAAACACAAGAGATATAGGTTCTCTTGTAGAACCATAAAAACAGAAGATGCAGGTTCTCTAATAGAACCAGAAACATGAAAGATACAGATTTTCCAGTAAAACCAGAAAAATTAAAGATACAGGTTCTCCAGCAGACCAGAAACACAAAATACAGGTTTTCTAGCAGAAACAGAAACACAAGATACAGGTTCTCTAGTAGAGCCAGAAACATGAAAGAGTTTTGTAAGTTCTCTAGTAGACCAAAAAGAATTATAGATACAGGTTCTCTAGTAGAACCAGAGACAGGTTCAAAAGAGATATAAGTTCATCATTCAAAAATTGATGTTTAAAAGCATAAAAAGGGAAAAAATATAAAAATATGCAGGATGTGAAACCCCACCAGATATTAGAGCAAACAGAAATAAAACAAATACAAGGATATCCTCTGATATGTTTGTGTTTGTCTTCTAACCCCTCCGGAACTCTCTAGGGAGGGATGAGAAGGGGAAAATAAAAGGGGAACTGAGGAGGGAGTTGATGTTTCTGGGTGGGGTGGAGAGGCGTGGCTGGATTAGGTTGAAACAGGTTTCAAAGGATGGTTTCTCAACCAATTGACAATGTTTGGTTTGGTTGGAACTCTCTTGGGAGATGTTGTAAACCTTCTTCATCATTTTAACTTTAGTAGAACAGCTGCAATGTTCACAACCGACCTAGTTAATCTATATAATAGGAATACTTTTAAAACATCTCTGTACATTTATATCTTTCAAGATGAAAAATGTCGTCTTATGCGCAATCTATCTTTATCTATGGTTAAGACATAAGGCTTCAATAATTCTTCTGCTTATCAACGACGACATACAAAAACATTTGTATCATGCTACTCCTAAAGTTAGGATTCTCTAAGGTATCATGGATCAGGTGGCTATCCAAAAAAATGAGACGATATTAAATTCTGAGTTTCTAATATAGTTGGGGGGAGGGAACGGGGGGGGAAACCCCCCCCCAAAAAAAAAAAAAAAACTATATTAGACAAAAATAGCCCAAATGGGATAGGGTTAAATAGACAAAAGTATAGCAATTAACTAACTTAGCCGTAAACTTAATTATCAGATTTAAACAGTTTCAGGTGGTCATTCAAGTCCTTTTCTTCATGAGTACCCTGTACAATTATGCATTACATAAAACGAATGTGTATTAGATTTTTACTACAAATTTAAAAAATGTACTTCTATGACAATATTTGTCCTCTGTTCCGCGAACCTGAAAAGTAAAAATCCTCGACAATATTTGCTTACAAATTTTACAAACCAAAATATATTTTAACGATGAAAAAAACTCAAATAAGCGGGACAGTTTACATTTTTTGCTTTTAAGAACTGGTTTAGCTAGCGTATTCAGAGTATACCACTAAATATGAGATACAACTCATAAAGTTCGTCGTTAAATCTTAGATAGCAATCTAAAAACAAGACCTTTTAGCTTTCCTAAATTTTATTAATCCCTTTTTGTCTCTTAAAAAATATTGATTTTTTGAAAATAAATTGAAATCTGAAAAAAAAATTCTGGAATTGTTGAAAGCCAGGGGCGGATACAGAATTTAAGTGAGGGGGGTGCTAGATTTATTTGGGAACAAAAAAATCCAGATTTAGGAACCAAAAAACACGTTACATTGCAGGCGAACATTTTTTTAGATAGATATTTTTTTCTGTTTTGCACTGGGTTTTCTTTCTCTTAAGTGCTTTTGAGAACCTATTCTGAAATCTCAGGGGGGTGCAAAGGTCCTGCCCCCCTGTATCCACCCATGTAATGAAAGCTGTTTTAAATTCATAGTTCTGAACTTAATTAAATGTCGATATATTTTCCAAGAAGACGTAAGATATTTGAACATCTGCACTTTTTCAACTTTATCTAGGATTCCTTCTTATTAAAGGTGTTTTTCCTTTCATTCAAAACTAGTTCAGTAAATTTTGTTCTTTAAAGGAACTGTTGCCGTAATTCACAATGGTACCTTGTGAACCTTCGTCTGAAAATATTATTGTTATCGGACATTCTACTTTATAAATGGAAAGTCAATTTTGTAGAGAGTCCCTTTAAAATTGTTAACACAACAATTCAAGCGCGGCCACAACTACTAATATTTTTAGATTGAATAAAAATGTAAATTGTTTACTTTACAGGGTTACCTAAAAAGTATGAGACTTCAGAGACGACTGTACGGAATATGTTTAGTCCTTTTCTTACAATCATGGTTCCCTGCATGCCAATTCTTTCTTTTCTTGACTATATCCTAAACCATTTAAATACCAAATTGAAGACAGAAAACCAAAATCACGCGTCAAATTGTCATGTTCTTAGATTTTTGGGTCGTCTTTACAGTCTAATATTTTGTGGGTAACCCTGTATTTCCACTATAGTTTCTGTTTAACTTGAAGCGTTTGTTAAATATTTAAATATTTCCCAGTTTAGGATAATCTCATTATGGAAATCCTCCAGAAATAGTTTTATTCAATTTTACCAAAATGTTTAGAATAAAATATTGTTTTACACTTTTCCATTTATATTTTTAGATCAAATACAACTTTAATCAAAAATCTCTTTTATGTAAAGGAACTGAGTTTTGTAACCTGATGGTTTAAACCTTTGATATTTCAAACTTCGACTATTTGATTGAACAAAGTTTATTGTTTATAGTTGTCAAAATTCTTCAACATCTGCAGAAACTCATTTCCTTTACGAATGTGAGATAATTATTTCAAAACTATCATGACAAACTGTTCATGATTTGATATTCATCATCAACTTACATTTAGTTTATTATTTTTAACAACTCCGTCAGTTTTATTGTTCAGAGTAAACTATTTTGATTTCTCTCTGATCTTGTTTCTGTATTCTTCCTTACTAACTTGATCATCTAAATATATAAAGTAGTAATCTCCGTTTGTCTGTTTGTCTGGATGTCAGCTCATAGCTCATCAACCCCTGGAACAATTAGTGTCAGATTGTTATTGGAGAACTTGGAAGAACCACGGAAATGTTCTTAGTTTGGTCAAGACATGCTACATTGAATGGGTTGACTTTTTGAGCAAAAGACAAAGATTGCTATTAAAAATAGATGATTAAAAAGTTGTTACTTGATTTCTATGTTTATTGGGACACAATGACAAATGATTAAACATGTTTTAAAAATTCACAAAAATTGCTTTTTAATAATATGAACCAAAATTGGTTTGTTTTTGTCTATCAAAAATTGCGCGTTGCTTTGAAGTAAATTGTGACGGAAGTGATGTTTTTGGTTGACGCTGCACGTACGCTGTTTTCCGGTGCAGATTTGAATGCGTACTTAAAATGTCATCAATTGCGTAAATTGCAGGAAATTCTATATCTAATCTACTTCTCTACTTTCTCTCTCTAACAATACGGAATCTAACCTCTCAAACACCAAATACAAATGTTTTATTCGAAACTTTTATAAATTCAACATCTCAGGTTTTAAGATCATCATGAATTAATTTAAGTAAAATTTGAGAGTTAGAATAAGATCTAAAAATATACAAAAATATAGCTGATTCCATTTAAATGTGTATTCAATGTTTCAATATTTCAGCTGGCGCTCAATTTAAACCGGTTTTTGGCGGATTTAAGACATGGCTCAAATTAATTGAATTCGGACTCAGTTTAAAGAATTGCTTGTGACACCAGTTAAAGAATTTTGTTGAAAATTCGCTAAAAATGCTTTACAAAGATTCTATCAGTGTTGACACTGTCAATTTAACTAGTCTGAGAAACTCCATTATCTTTCAACCCGATCTCATAAGCTGTTAAAGCCTACATGAAATGTTAATGGGCTTTGGAAAGTTAAAAACTAATATTTAAAATGAAATGTAGATATTTGTTCAGAAAACATTTAGATATTATATATATTGGTTCTCACGCTACAGGGTTAGCCACAAAGAATGAGCCATCAGAGGTGACTTTCATTTTTAATTCATGGCTCTCTGGGAACTAGAAAACATTATCGTTCTGGTTTGGAAGTATCTGTAAAAAGTTGTACCTCCCCTAATACCCAAATAATTAAAAATCATTTTGAATCCTTATGGTCCATATATAAAGAAAATTTGACAAAAATTACTTATCGAACTGATTACGATACCGGAACTGATAATGCTTTATACCGGAAATGATTACGAAACTGGAAATGATTACGCTGTATATCTGAAATGATTACGCCTGCACCGGAAGTATCATGTTTCTATTCGCATGTTTATTTACCAACTCTGTACAAAGTACATGAAAGGGTGACGGAGGTGACGAAACAGATTTTTTATTTATTATTTTAAGATTTTACGAAGTGTTTCATGGTTATCTATTAGTATCAACATTCAACATACATCCTTCCATATATCCATCTATCTGTCTATATCATTCTATACATCTGTATCGTTCTGTCGATCTATTTAAGGTTTTAGGACATTTTAAGACAATTCATAGATTAAGGTTTTTCCTAGATATATGGAATATGGATATTTCCCAGATATATGGACATTTCCTAGATATATGGACATTTTCTAGATATATGTACATTTCCTAGATATATGGACATTTCCAAGATATATGGACATTTCCTAGATATATGGACATTTCCTAGATATATGGACATTTCCTAGATATATGGACATTTCCTAGAGATATATAGACATTTATTTCATTCATTCATTATAAAGATTCATAAACAGAAAAATACATTTTCTTAATTTCGTTAAAAATTCTAGTGTAAAATATGTAAAGAAAGATAATGTTGGAAAAGGAAATGATTTCTAAATATATGAATAATCTACTTGAAATGTACTTTTTATTCAATATCCTGTCTATGAAATGTCCTTTCTATGAAACAAGGCTTTTAGGGCGCTTTTTCTATTTCAATTATGAACATGTTCTCTTTGTATACATTGTAAAACAAAAACAAACAAAAAATTTTGCTGATTTTTTATCAAAAAAATTTCGTGGATTTTCAAAATTTTTTTTGATCAAATTTTGTCATTGGCAAATTTTTGAAAATTCGATCATCTATAAACCTTCTCTAGGGTCACGCGTGGTCCCACAAAAAATTTGGGCCCGATCGGTTCAGCCGTTTTAACGTTTATTGGATACAAACAGACAAACAAATAAATCAAGCAAAGTATATATATAGACTAGGCTTTTCTATTTCAATTGTGGACATTTTCTCGCTGTATACAATGTAAATATATGAATAATCTTATTTGTCTATGAATTGTCCTATTTATGAAATATCCTGTCTATGAAATGTCCTATCTCTGAATTAAGACTTGTTTGGGCGCTTCGCGCCAATCTTCTATTTCAATTGTGAACATGTTCTCTTTGTATACATTGTAAAACAAAAACAAAGAAAAAATTTCAAGGATTTTATAAAAAATATTTTCGTGGATTTTCTAAATTTTCAAATATCGAATTTTGTTATAGGCAAATTTTTTGAAAATTCGATCATCCATAAACCTTCCCTGGGGGGGGGGGGATAAGCGAGGTCCCACAAAAAAATTTAGGCCCGATCGTTAAAGCCGTTTTGACGTTTATTGGATACAAACATACAAAAACAAACAAACAGACAGACAAGGAGAGTATATTTATAGACTATGGCTTTTCTATTTCAATTGTGAACATTTTCTCTGCTTACATTGTAAAAAGAAAAAAAAATTGCGTATTTTACAAAAAAAATTGTGGATTTTCAAAATTTTCAAAAATCGAATTTTGTTTGAGGCAAATTTTTTGAAAATTCGATCATCCATAAATTTTCCTGGGGTCACTCGAGGTCACACAAATAATGTCTATCCATGAAATGTCCTAGCACCCGTTGTCCCCTATGTATCCAATCCATCTATGTATGTATCATCTATCTGTCTTTCTTCTCTCCTTCATTAGCAAGCTAAGATATTTCTAAGTGAAAAGGTCGTGTCAGTTTAACCCTTTCAAGCTGTCCTAAACATTGGGGACATTCTAGTAGACTTCATATAATATGCATATATATACTTTACTTGTCTTTCTGTATGCCTGTTTGTGCCCAATAAAGAACCGATTGCGCCCAAATCTTTTGTGTCTACTCACCTAACTACAGGGAAGGTTTATGTAGGTTAAAAAATGAAAAGTTTTCCTTAAAAAAGGGCAGATTTGTACAATTTTTCAGATTCGACAGTTTAGTTATAACAAAAATCCGGAAAATACAAAGAAAAAATGGCAACTTGAGGAGCAGCAGTTTACGTCTAAAATTGTTAATTTAAAAGGGGATAGGAAGTTGAAATAATTTAAAGTATGGAGGTGAAAGGGTGGTGATAGAACGGGTTAACGGACTACTCTACAAAATGCATTATGAAAAACAACCCTTCAGAGGAAATTTAAACATTTTTGTAAAAACTCTTGTTCTAGAAACCGCGAGTTCAGCTTTTTGTAACTTTTAAACTCTTTCCATAAAGCAACGTATTGAAACAAATACAGTGATAACCAAAAACTCTGGAATAAGAAGTCGACCCTTAGACTCAAATATTGACATAACATTTAAAGATCTGTAAATCATGAGTTTGAGCGCAAAGTTCAAAACTCCTACTTTGGGGGTGGATACGTTTTCAGAATTAATTTTTTTAAATCATTAAATAACGACGACATAAAATGCAAAAAAGTTCTACAATAAACTACAGACGTCATGTATAGGAACAGGTTGGGAAAATGAAAATTAATCTTATCATCGAAAATAAGTAATCTTGTTCAATTATTAGTTTCTGTTTTCTCATTATTCTGGTTTCTCATTATTCACAAAGATTTTCTGCAGATTTTCAAGAATTATTATTGAAAAAACAACATTTTAAGAATTTAAAGAAATCTGCGAATAAATTCAAAGAAAAGAAGAAATTAAATATAATAATGAAAACGAAATAATCGATTTTAGCATGATTTAATGACAAATTTCTTTTGAGAAATATGTTCCTAACCATCTAATTAGATTACTGTATAATTTTTACTTTATTTTTCGTTGTCGTTATTTAATAATTTAAAAAAAAATAATTCTGAAAACGTATCCACCACCAAAGTAGGAGTTTTGAACGTCGAATTTCCGCTCAAACTCAGGATTTACAGATCTTTAAAAAGTTTAATATGTCTCAAATGAATCCGAAAGAAGATTTCCACAACACTACATACTCTGTTCAACTAGTTATTAGCACTTCAATATTACGTTGATGTCGTCTTTCTCGTCATTCTTGACAATATTTCAGGAAAAATTTTGAATATAATTTAAAATATCCACTTCATTTAAAGAATTATGTAAACGATTCACAAAGAAACTGTAAACTATTATATCAGCAACAATAAAAGGTTACTTCAGTTTTGAAATTGGAAACTGGATGTAGAGAGCGATTTATGGATTTCAAATGCAGAGATATGTGCAATTTTTGATGAAATGGTCACTTGAAGTGAATTTCCACGTAATTTCAAGTGACCCTCAAGCTTTTCATGTCCTGTAATAAATATCGTGTAACACTAGATCTGTTAACCCTAATTGTGATGTACATTTTTAATTTTCTACGTTGTAAATAGCTACGTAAACCCATATTGTGATTTACGCTAACTGCGCATGATTAGCTTAATTACGTTGTCTATAAAATGACGTAAAACCTGTAATTATGTCTATTAAATTTATCTTGTAACATAGAAAACCGAAATATAGTTAGTTGGTATAGACTCCGTTTTGCCTACAGTGAGAGAGTAATGGTTCCTCGTTAGAACAAACAAGTTAAGGAGATCGTTCCCATTGGTTTGTCATTGATAGTTTACAAGCTTAGTGTCCGTGTTGACATCAATAGCTGACGAGATTGTGCCCGTTGGTTTGGCATTGATAGTTTACAAGCTAGTGTCTGTATTGACATCAATAGCTGACGAGATCGTGCCCATTGGTTTGACATTGATAGTTTACAAGCTAGTGTCCGGTTGACATCAATAGCTGACGAGATCGAGCCAATTGGTTTGGCATTGGTATTTTACAAGCTAGTGTCCGTGTTGACATTGATAGCTGATGAATTCGTGCCCATTGGTTTGCATGGCATTGATAGTTCACGAGAATGTGTCCGGGTTTTGACAGTAAAGTGAAACTGAGTTGTACCTGGGTAGATACGGGTTAGAGAAACCTTATGGAGAAGGCCATTTACTACAGTCCTATTCACAGCAACACCCTTTATTAGATTAACAATGAGAAAGAAATCTTAATTTTTCATTAGAGCATTTGAAATTACGTACGTTTACAGTTCCTTTAAATTTAAGTCTTAGCGTTTTAAGGCAATGCCAATGAAATTTTAAACTTGTGACATTTTACAAATTTTCTAAATGTAGGTTTTTACTCTATGTTTAGCTTTTCTTTACCCCTTTCTCAGCCAGGTATTAAATATTCAAAAGAAAGAGGAGAAATGTTTAAACTGTTAAAACTGTTTAAACTAATTAAAAATGCCATTTGTTGAGGGAGGCAAAAGTTTGTAGTTACCAGGAAAAAGACAAATGAGAGACAACGCCACAGTTAAACCAGATAAGACAATAATGTGGTAATCGTTGATTTATGTACACTGTACAGAGTTTGTTTACAATAACCTCCAAGAGCAGAGTTTGTTCAAAATAACCTTTAAAAAATAGTTCCCATAAATTCAAAGCGCAACATGACCGATTAACTGCGGTCCCCAATAATTCCCTTTATACATAGAGAATAGAATATATATTAGAGAGGAATTTAAAGAATCTCTCGGTATGGATTTTTTCAGTAATTATAATTAATAATTGTTACT
>NW_019397629.1:0-9254 GCF_000591075.1 Eurytemora carolleeae | reverse complement strand
TATGGGCGCTAAGTTATTCAGTATGAGATGTCTTTAACAATTTTCTCCTTATAGACGCAACAGATAGAAGCAAGATTATTAGCGATCAAAAGCGCTTTTTTATCGCATTAAGCCTATATCCCCTTTTATTTTCGCGAACACTCCCTTTAAACAAAGAGAATTTGTTAATTAACAGCTTGTTTTTGTTTGCTTGTAATTTGAAAAATGCTTGTTTGGGATCGAAGCTTTATAAATAAAAAGTCGTCTTCATAGTATTGATATAATCGCCGACCACAGTAGATGACACAGAAAGAATAGGTCATACATAAAACCATGATTTTCACAAACAAAACTCAATAAATTCAGGGCTCGATCTCTGTAGTCTCATTCTTCGTTGTTAAACCTGTAAATATAAAACTTTAAAAGCAAAATATATATAAAACGTAGCATGTTTAAGATTGAAAGAAAATGAAATGCTTTTTTACAGAAGACTATAAAAAATGAACCTACGACATTTTAATCTAATAATGGCTTTTAAATTTCTTAATAAATTCAGCGCAATGTTTTCTAAAGTCTCATCTTTTGTGATTAAACCTGTTAAAACCTTGAAAGCAAACAAAATATATAAATAAATAAGTTTTAAATTGAAAGAGAAATAAACGTGTTTTTTTCGAAAAAAAACTATGGAGAATGAACCTACAACATTTTAATCTAATATTAGGCTTTGAAATTTTCTCCATGAGTATTAGAAACAAAACTTAATAAATTCAGCGCATTGGTTACTGAAGTCTCATCTTTTGTGGTTAATCCTGTGCAAATATGAAATGTTGAAAGCAAAATATATATAAAACTATGAAGGATGGGATCCACGATATTTTAATCTAAAATAGGGCTNGATGGATAATCTAGTATTTTAATACTTTTTTAATCTAATATATACTTTATTGAGCAATTTCCGAGAGAGATGAGAAAACCTCAGATGAATATTGAGAATCGTGGGTTATGGTAATTTTTAAAGGGAGAGATATTCATTTTTGAAAAGGTAAGTTTTTAAAATTATTTTCGGAAAATTTTTACAAAGAATTTAAAAACCTCAGGGAAAAATTACTTTTAAATTTTTTTTGTAATGGTTAAAAAATGTTATGAACATGAAACAGTCCCTTTAAGTTTACTGCTTACTTTTAGTCATAATACTTACACAAGTACTTGTAGAGATGTTATTATAATCTTGAACTATAGGATTTACTGCCCAAATATACAGTATTCAACTGGGGTCGGAGAACTTAAAAGAAAACAATCTAAACTTCAAAACTTATCCAAAATATTTACTCTCAGTGCTCATTACTCATCTTTCTCAATTACTAGTTCTTTCACTAGTGTACAGTATACAAGGGACCCATAAAACTGTGAAATAGGAAGACGACTTGTTAGAGTTTTCCTCAAGTTATGATTTTAGATGGTCTGTAATGAACATGAAACGCGGGAATGTCATTGCAGAATACACTGTACACATTTCTCTTGTTACCAGTAGAACTATTTGTTTTATTGCTTCAAATAGACATAAGATATAATAATGTCATTTTCCTATTCCAAAATTTTATGGGTCCCCCTGTGCTTCTATTCATCATGTAATTACTTATCGTTTCACACTTCATTCAGATTTCTTTGTCATGCTTCCATGGCCTCTGTTTTTTTTTTGTTCAAGATTGTTAAACAAGTAGTATTTCCTCTGTTGTGATAAGTCTAAAAGTCATGCCAATTTTTTCTTAGAATTGAAAAGAGAAAAAAAAGAAATTCATACATCTTTCTGTATATATTCTCACATTAAATGCATATAAACCTCTTTTTCTTAAGCTTTACTTTTTTTTAACCTTTTAAACCCAATTTTCTCCTTTTTCTTGACCTTTCCTTCTCCTTTTCGTGATCTTTTTTTTCCTTTTTTTATCCTTTCTTTTCCTAATTAACCTTTCGTTTTTCTTTTCTTGACCTTTCCTTCTCATCTTCTTTCCTTTTTTTTACTTTTCTTGACCTTTCCTTCTCCTTTCTCTTTTATATCCTCTTTCCCCTTTTTCCCCTTTATTTCACCTCCCTCTCATTCTTTTTCTCCTTGATCTCCAATCCAAAGCCCAAAGTTTATTGTTGCAACCTCCCTTATAGCTTGACATTTACAGACATAGTGTGAGGTCTGCTCAATGCTTAATACTCATGCTTTCTTTCTATTCTTTTACTCGAGAAATGTTAATCAGTCCCACATAATGATACATTTTGGGTAACCTAGTTTCTAGTATTCTACATCAAAGAATAACACGGAGACAGGGCCGGATGCAGACAGGGACTGTAAAAAGGACAGGAATATGGAAAAGGGCATGAACAGAGACAGTTACAATGAGAAGGACAAAGACAGGAACAGGGACAGGGACAGTGACAGTGACAACAGAGTCAAAGACAAGGACAGTGACAAGGACAGGAGCAGTAGAGGACAAGGGCAGTGAGAGCAGGTACAAAACAAGTGCAATGACAGGGGCAGTGACAACGACAACGACAAGGAAAGGGACAAGGTAAATAAAGTTTACTAAGAAAGGGACGAGTAAAGTGATACGGACAGGTCATTCACACAGATAATTAGAGGAACAGACACATGGATAGAGACGGGGACAGGGATATGGAAAAGGAAATTGACAGTGACAGGGATAGATTCAAGTATAAGGACATTCAAGACATTGACAGGGAAAGAAACAGGACCAAGAACAGGAACATGGACAAGGAAAATGATATGGACAGAGACAGGAACTTTAGCTGGTACAATAAAATGACAGGGGCATTCTTTGAAATAGGAAAATGAAACAAGGAGCACTGAGCAGAACAAAGACAAAAGAAAAACAGGGACATGGGACGTGGACAGAGACTTTTAAATAAAGGACAGGGATGGGGATAGGAACATAGACAGATAGTATAAAGGACAGGGGCGTGAATAAGGACAAGGCAAAAGAGACGGAGAAATTAATTTCTTTCCTAAAACTATTCTGTATTGTAAATATATATATTTATGCGTGATATATACCCTGGATAGGAAATTACATAAAATCTAGTCGATACTACATCATACCTCTGGACAGATGAATAAACCTTGTATCAAGTATGTATGAATCAAGGTTGTATAATAAGGTTGGTTACTTTCGATGTGCTCCAATGTACGGAAAATGTCGTCTCCTAAGATAGATAAAAAAACATCATTTTAAGTCACTGATTATAGAGGCGAGAGTGACGTCATATGAGGTTTTTATCTATCTATCGTAGGAGACGACATTTTCCGTATATTGGAGCGCATGAGAATAACTAACCTTATTATACAACCTTGGTATGAATAATCTGGTGGACATCAAGATGGAAAAGATCCAATATCTAGTTTGTAAAGGTCGGATATTAAAACCTGGAGTTGAATAGCTCTGGTTTAGAATGTAAGTAGGTAGTGGCTAGAGACCAGATCTATACTTTTTAGATAGTTTATTGACATTGTTAAAGAAATTTAGGTTTACTGTTTTTTCAACGCATTTAAAAGACATTAGAGACAAAGTAAGCATTTTTGTAAATTCCTATTTGTAATTTTGAAAACTTGTATTTTTTATAAAGGTGAAGAAATAGAGCTTTAAAAAAAGCATGGGTTTACATAAAAAAGAAGTTAAGGCATATTTTAAGCTTATCAAAAGCAAAATTTTTTCCATAACACACAGAGTTACTAATTAAGGAAGGATGGGGCTTCAGTGGTGACCTGAATCGTATAAAAGATTACAATCTAATGCTTGATTTTGTCCCTCTGCCTTTAATCTATATTTATATTATTTATAAAGTTGTAATCTCTGTTTGTCTGTTTGTTTGTCCGATCATAACTTAGGAACCCTTGTACCGATTTGCCTCAAATTTGATTCAGCATTCTGAGTTTGAAATATAAAAGGTCTAGAACATTGGGTTGCAATTATATTGAAATTAGAAAATCAGAGTTTGTGGAAAAAAATCAATCCCTTTGCGATTTTTTCGCAATCCGTGATTTACAGCGGACGCAGAATGTTTTCAATAATTAAACTATAATTGCACAAATATTCGAAAGCCTGCGGATTCTGTTTAAAAAATACTCTTGAAAGAATTCAATTTCTTCTAAGTTGCTGGAATTTTAATTAAAACTATAAAAAATTCATTACGTATAATCTTCTTACCATGACTTTGCACTTTTGTAAAATTGTCTCAAATTAGGATTTTATGCCAAACCAAATGTGTCGTTTCTCAGAAATAAGATGATACAGAACATTTTATATCTTGAATAATCTTCCATTTAAACAGAGAGTACCATGAGAGTACCAATGAACATCAGAGGTGTATTTAGAGGGGAGGGGGTTATGGGTGTTTAGCCCCCATCCCCTAGATCAATGAAATCCATGGCTTCAAGGTGCCTTCCCCCCTGAAATAAAAAAATCCTGTACGCAACTGAAACCATTAAGATGATAATTTAACTGTAAGCGTAATTTTAATTGACCCTCCATGCAAAGAAATGCTTTTAAACAGAAGTGTAACTGCACGCCATCGTACAGTGTGAACTCCACACTGGGATATTACATACAGGGTGTCCCACATCAAATTAGATCGCGTCATTGGGTCTAAATTACGATTTCGGGGACAAATTAGAAAATTTAAGACGAACGAATCATTTTAAAAAATTTAATAAGGCTTATAGAATTTTTTTATTGCAGAAAATGCTAGATTTTTCGATTATTATGTGCGTATTTTGGCGTTAAAGATTGGAGATAATCTAATATGATATGGGACGCTCTGTATATACTTCGAAAATACCGAATATTCTACGTCCATAGCGGTAATCAAAATAAATCGATATTTCTTGAATAAAAAATAGCTCAAAGTTTAATTGTTCCACAGTTGGAAACGTTTCTGTCCAAAGAAAAATTAGTCCGACATCTAAAATCTCAAAGACATTCTGCTCTATTCCTTGTAGAACCAGTCACTCATAACCACCAGCTCACCCCGGATTAACCAGAGTGCGCAGCATTAGGTTTCTTCTATTTGAAATCAAACGTATTTTGGTCTATAATTCAACAATCTTTTACCTTACAGATTTGTTTATTCTATACTTTTTCATTCAAAAATGCATATGCCGACAAAAAAGTATCCAAGACAAAAGGCTAAAAAATTATGTTTAATGGGTCAAATTGTGACCGAAAGTCACAGCTTTCAGAAATTTTGACAGAACCGTTAAATCCACGTGAGCTACGGAACGTTGAACTATTTACTGTCAGCTATGGTAAAACGGAGAAATACAGAAAATCTGCTATTCCCTATATGCAGAGAAATTAAACTCCTTATAATATAACCTTATCTTATTCTGTGATAAAACCCATAATATATTCAAATTATATTCCTATGAGAATGTTAATCATATTATAATATGTATTATGATCTTGATTTATCTCTAATAAATCGTACTTACTTACTTACTGGAGGGTCACTTGAAATTACACCAACAGTCCCTTTAACAGTTGTCTTTATTCGCGGGGCAGTAACGAAAAAATTGTTTTAAAAAACTCGACCTTAAACTGACAAGTACAAAAATGTAAGATACAAAATCTTTTTCGGAAAAAATGGTCAAATAGTTTCCCGAGAAAGGGTAAAAAAAAATGTTGAAACAGTTTTATGGTTTAGGTTGTAAAGATTGGTTTGTGGTTTGGTTTCCAAGCTTAACCTGGTATTTATGGTTGGTAAAAGTAGATGTAAGGATTTCCTCCCTACAGGAGAACCCACCCTGATACACAGATACGAGACAAATCTATCCATATCTCAGGTTGGTAGAAACAACCATGTATTGATCCTTACAGGCGGATAAAAACGGAAACCATACAAATTTATATCAGAAATAAATCCCTTCCTGCTTCTCAGATAAAGTTTAATCTAACCTTTCTCCGGGTTGTATAAATCCTTAGCAAGTCTCTAAATCCATGAAGGACGGAGTCCTAGCTTTTATCAATTTAGAATTTTAGAACTTAAACCCCCTCCCTAAATCCATATCTTATTGATATTCATTCTCATATTGGAACCCCCGTGCATGCCTGTAGGATGGAGCCCCCTCCTGTATTCATTTAGGATGGAAACCCTCCTATACCCATGAAAGATGGAATCCCTCCTATATCCATGAAGGATGGAATCCTTCCTATATCCATGAAAGATGGAATCCCTCCTATACCCATGAAAGATGGAATCCCTCCTAACCCATGAAAGATGGAATCCCTCCTATACCCATGAAAGATGAAATCCCTCCTATATCCATGAAGGATGGAATCCCTCCTATATCCATGAAAGATGGAATCCCTCCTATACCCATGAAAGATAGAATCCCTCCAATACCCATGAAAGATGGAATCCCTCCTATACCCATGAAATATGAAATCCCTCCTATATCCATGAAGGATGGAATCCCTCCTATATCCATGAAAGATGGAATCCCTCCTATACCCATGAAAGATGGAATCCCTCCTATATCCATGAAGGATGGAATCCCTCCTATATCCATGAAAGATGGAATCCCTCCTATATCCATGAAAGATGGAATCCCTCCTATATCCATGAAGGATGGAATCCCTCCTATACCCATGAAAGATTGAATCCCTCCTATATCCATGAAAGATGGAATCCCTCCTATATCCATGAAGGATGGAATCCCTCCTATACCCATGAAAGATGGAATCCCTCATATATCCTTGAAGGATGGTATCACCCCTATATCCATGAAGGATGGAATCCCTCCTATATCCATGAAGGATGGAATCTCTTCTGTATCCAGTAAGGATGGAATCCCTCCTGCATCCATGAAGGATGGAATCCCTCCTAGATTCATGAAGGATGAAAGTATCTACATATCTCCGAACCCTGGAATATGCTATCAAGGTTTAATCTAACACAAGCTATTCATCACATACCGACATTTACATTTTTCTGGTCATTCCGCTGAAATCTTCACAATTCACACGCAGAGATTTGATTTAATGGCCATATTACTGAGGAGTGGGGAGGGTTGAGCAATAAGAATATATGAGAGGAGAGGAGGGGGGGGGGGGGATAAAGACTAGGGAGAGAAAGGGAGGGGGTTGGAGGGTTAAATCAGGGAATAACTCCCTGGTTTAAATGGATAAGAAATATCAAAACTGTAAATGCGTACGCAATGTGATCTTAGCAATCGGACATACATTCATTTGTCATATTTGCTTTAACTTATTTCTCTCAGGCTATTCTTTACCTTTTATCAATATGCATTAAATGGACTGTAAACATAATTTCAAGTGACCCATTATTTACAGAGGGGTATGTCCGATTCAAAAAGGCACCCTTTTACTTTTGTCGGATCAGGAACCATTGAAATATACTAGTTTTTGCAGCTGAAGAATAATAATTTTCGACATGCAGGTTTATACAGCAGATACAAAGAGGGAAACTGGCAGAATTCAACACTTTTGAGGACAGAAAAACGGCAATGCTACCTTTAACCACAGAGGTTTATAACTTAAAATTACTTCTTCACTTTCCAGTATCTTATATATCAGTAAAATGTTGAGAAATAAGAAGTAGAATGGATAGGTTCAGAATGAGCAAGGAATTGTTAAGATCGGATCCATCATTTCATACATGAATAGGAAGGGATGGATCAGGAAAAGGTATAGATGGATCAGGAATAGGAAGGGATAGATCAAGAATAGGAAGGGATGGATCAGGAATAGGTATGGATGGATCAGGAATAGGTATGAATAGGTATGGAATGGATGGATTAGGAATGGCATAGATGGATCAGGAATAGCATAGATGGATCAGGAATAGGAAGGGATGAATCAGGAATAGGTATAGATGGATCAGGAATAGGAAGGGATGGATCAAGAATAGGCAGGGATGGATCAGGAATAGGTATGGATGGATCAGGAATAGGTATGAATAGGTATGGAATGGATGGATCAGGAATGTTATAGATGAATCAGGAAGTGGTTTGGATGGACCATCAGGAATGGTATAGATAAAATTACCAGGAACAAATTTCGTGTTGGGTTATGAAAGGTAAAGAGATGAGAAGTCAGGAAAAATAAGATTAAAAAGATATAAAGTATTATTGTGGAGAAATAGATACTTATTTTACTTAAACCTGTAAATATTAACTTCTCCAATTTTTACTGTTTAAGTTTAAAATACTTTGGGCATAAATATTTACTGACTCATTTTAAAGGTTTTAAATTCATTTTAGTCTCTCTTATCCCTCTCCGACCTGAACCTGAACCTGCAGGGTTCGACTGAATTTCTCTTTTATTGTTTAACCGTCCTGCACTTAATATGAAGGTGAACACAGATATCCTAATCTCCGAGGAGAGATGAGAAGGGATGGATGTAAACAGATGAGATGGGGAAAGTTAAAAGGTTAAGTACCCATTTAAACTGATAGAAGAGTAGGGATAGATAACACAAGACTTCCATTGAAAATAGTTAAACCAGATTTTTAAATTATGATATAAAGGGACAGGTCGACGATCTTCGACTTTAAGCGTTAGTTCCACGATTCTTTACCTTTAACTTTTGGTCTTTTATCGGAATGCAATGATGAAGATACCCTTTTATAAAATGAAAATAATTGAATTTTAGGTAGAAAGCCAAGGATAACTCCATAACTTTTGCTTAGACATAGGTTTAAAGGGTACCATTGTGAATCAAACTTGTAACTCTTGAAATTATGTAGACAGACTGTAAGTAAAAACCAAAAATACCACAACAAATCTTAGATTTTCTAAAATATCCTTTATTTGTTTAATATTTTGCAATCTAAAGTTTTCTTCTTCTAGTTCTTATAACAATCCTGATAATCCTGATCCCACATTAATAATTCCAAAACCAAACTTCTTTCTTTCTTGAAACTAGGAAATTATAATAATTGTAAACTGCTGATCCATCAGGAAAAGATTAAAATATTCTTCTTTCTTATAAATAGCATGGTTCGGTAACAAAGAGGTTTGTGTTGGGTAAAAGATAGATGGATTTAAGTCGGCAAAACTGTGTTAATGTAGACAAATATCAAATTAGGTTTTTTTTCTTTCAATGTTATTGCTTCTCATTTCCCATAAATACTAAACCTCACCTTCTTCCTCCTTTCTCCACTTAATCTTCCATTCTTCCCCCACCCCTTTCATCCCTACTCTCCTTCCCACACCTTCCTTTCATCCCCACTCTCCTTCCCACACCTTCCT
>NW_019397628.1:12444-53546 GCF_000591075.1 Eurytemora carolleeae | reverse complement strand
CTAAAATATAACATGGACAAAATATTATTTATGTCATGCTAACTCTGTGTTCCATGCACTCCGGAAGGGGGCACTGGGCTGCCGGTAGGGGTGGTTACCTGGTAACACTTGTGATAATTGAAATTTTATTATGTCATATTAATAATTTCTCTTCCTATACTTTAAAACATGTTTGATGAAAAGAATTTGATTTCTCTGTTATCTTTTTAAGTTTCTGTCCGTCCACACACAAAGAAAGAATCTTTTGAATAGACCAATCAATTTTCGCTTTATTTTTCTCACAAAATTTTCGCATTATTTTTCGCATTTTTTTGCGAAATCTTCACATTATTTTTTCGCATTTTTCGCGAAACATTTGCATTTTCGTTATTTTATTTTTCGCGAAACAGATTAAAGCGAAATTTCTCGAAAAAAACGAAAATTTTCGCATTTTTCGCGAGAAAACGAAATGCGAAAAAATTAGAACATTTTCGCGAACGATTTTTCCTATTCGCTGCAAACCCTAATCCGAATAGATGAACAACTTTATCTAAATAATATTTGTTTTAACGTAGTTTTACACAATTTCCAGTGTTTCTAATTTCGATCTTTGAAATTAGCTGAAATATTCAGAAGTTTGTTTAGAGGTAGCAACTTTTGTGTTAAGTATCGTTAATATGAACATTTCATCTCGACATCCAATGTGGACACTTATATATTTGAGGGTGAATGCTTGATCCCTTAAATAATGATATCCCTACAGGGTATGACCACTACGGGATATCAAAGAGGGATTAAATTAATCCGTAGCTTTGCATGACCATCCCGAGCTTCACAACACATTCAGTGTCAATCAAAACGACTACAAAAATATTTTCTAATTATATCTAACCCTTCGTAGATATCAAGTTTATTAACAGATTAAACTTAAATCCTTCACTTAAAAGTTTCCCTAGTGGATTAAGAGTTAATCCGCTAAGGCTAAGCACTATTCCAAACATAATTTCGCCCTGAAGCCTAAAATTTAAAGATTGATCGCGTTCATTTAAGTTCCATAGTTGATACATGTGCATAGTACAAGACTCCATAATTGTTTGTTCCTGTGCTCTGGTATGCACTCTTCAACTTCCGGGGGAGCTGGAAACTCATCCGGACTTACTTCCGGTAAACTAGGTTAGCAGGATATTTATCATCAGCATACTATGCTCTTTTAGATCCGGGGAGAAAGCATTCCTAATAAGGGTATGAATAAATATCCCAAATAAGGTGTAAGGGTGTAAATAAATATCCAACCAAAGGTGGGGGGGGGGGATATATATCCCTAACAAGGTGTGAGAGTATACCTGAAGTAGACCCCTCAGGGTGTAAATAAATATCCAACCTAAGGTATGAGGGTGGACCCCTAATAAGGGTGTGAATAAATATTACTTTAAAAG
This sequence comes from Eurytemora carolleeae, assembly GCF_000591075.1. Taxonomy (NCBI): domain Eukaryota; kingdom Metazoa; phylum Arthropoda; class Copepoda; order Calanoida; family Temoridae; genus Eurytemora; species Eurytemora carolleeae. The sequence goes on along the minus strand of NW_019397628.1, from coordinate 52,131 downwards.
AAAACAGAAAGGCCAAATAAGAAAAAAATAATCTATGAAAAACTTTTAAAAAAACGTAAAAAAAAATAAATAAATAAATGTCAAGGAAGAGAAAAAATAAAAACTCTACCAAAAGAAAAAAATAAATATCCCTTATTTTTAATCTTGATTCACTGGATATTCGTAATTATTGAATATAATATACTCTGTATATTAATGTGATATATGCAACCATATGAATATGATGACAACAATCGGAAATTTTCTTATATACTCCGCCAGGAGTCCTAAAATAATCCTAACATAAACATAAACATAAGAAATATTTTTCTGATGTACAATTACCGCGTATACAATAACCTTTTCTGAATATTTCATATTCAAATGGAGTACCCGTCTGCAAAGCATGTATAATCATATGGTAAGGTGAAGCGCGTCAGTTTATCTCCCTTCTATTCCTTACTCTTGCTCACGCACAAGAAGTCAGGAACCAATTTTTCAAAATTTACTTAATCCAATAAAATATTTTGGAACCTGATTTTCTCTTATAGTTTTCATAATTTGTTCTCTTAGCGTCCAGGCTGGAAGTTTTTTCCTTCCTTCCAACATTTTCTTGTCCTCTCCGCTCACACGCAATCTTTGCCAGGACTGCTTTAATCTCTCATTATCCTCTCGCCACTTAGACTCCTAGGTTAGTAAAAAAAAGTCAAAATATATTAAAATCTGCCAAAATCGGTAAAATAATGATCTTAGTGAGTAAAAAAGCTTTAATCTTATTCCCAATTCAGCTTGATTAATTTTTTTAAAATCCAGTTTTTTAAATTTTAACTTCATTGAATTTTGAACTTTATTTTGCCTGATTGCGCCGCTGACGGTCATTCAACACAACCTCTCTCCGCTTAGTTCGCTCTGGTCTATTTTTAAACAGTTATAGCAAATTTCTAATTTTTTAGAACTAATGCTAAAATATAACATGAACAAAATATGATGTATGTCATGTTAACTCTGTGTTCCATGCACTCCGGAAGGGGGCACTGGGCTGCCGGTAGGGGTGGTTACCTGGTAACACTTGTGATAATTGAAATTTCATTAAGTCATACTAATAATTTCTCTTCCTATACTTTAAAACATGTTTGATGAAAAGAATTTGATTTCTCTGTTATTTTTTTTAAGTTTCTGTCCATCCACAATCCACATACAAGAAAGAATCTTTTAAATGTACCAATTAATTTTCGCTTTATTTTTTTTAATAAATGTCTGATGAAGAGAATTTCGTTTATTTTTCTCGCAAAATTTTCGCATTATTTTTCGCATTTTTTCGCAAAATTTTCACATAATTTTTCGCATTTTTCGCGAAACATTTGCATTTTCGTTATTTTATTTTTCGCGAAACAGATTAAAGCGAAATTTCGCGAAAAAAACCAAAATTTTCGCCTTTTTCGCGAGAAAACGAAATGCGAAAAAATTAGAACATTTTCCTAATAAGGTGTGAGAGTATACCTGAAGTAGACCCCTCAGGGTGTAAATAAATATCCAACCTAAGGTATGAGAGTAGACCCCTAATAAGGGTGTGAATAAATATCCAACCTAAGGTGTGAGAGTAGACCCCTAATAAGGGTGTGAATAAATATCCAACCTAAGGTGTGAGGGTGGACCCCTAATAAAGATGTGATTAAATATCCAACCTAAGGTTTGAGAGTAGACCCCTAATAAGGGTGTGAATAAATAAATATCCAACCTAAGGTGTGAGGGTGGACCCCCAATAAGGGTGTGAATATCCTGAGGATTCTCTAGGATACTAACTAGAGAAAATACAGACGGAATTCCTTCTTCAGCTAGTATTTTAGATTCACTCATCAACCTGGACAGTGGACAACATTTATCTATTTTATCATAAAGGGTCTGAAAACATAATTTCAAGTGAAACACCACTTATTAAGACGCATTACAGATTCACAGCGTTGTTTGATCATAATTTGAATTACTTATCGATATTTTCAATTTTGAAAACTGATTATTTTCGGTTATGGGTTCTTTACTTTAGTGACTTGCGCATTTATACTGCACAAAAACAATGCAAGAATTATCACAATGAATCAAATTCAAGCTTGAAAAAACGACGATATCTTTCACATTATTGATCATATAAAGGTGTCAAGGGTATCTGAAAATTACAACGACAGTTCCTGAGGAAGAACAAGAAAGTACGATAACGTATGAGCTGTACTCTTCAGCCTTTTTAAGGCATTTTGACCCATTTTATAAGATCGAACTTATAGAAAACAACCCCGTCTCTCTTCCACGATGGGGGGGAGGTAGGGTGGAACCAAAAAAGTAACGGGTTTCATACTGTTTTAAGTGCTTACCAGATTTGTGTGGCGGTGATTATAAAAAAATGGTGTAGTTGCACTCCTCGCCATCTTTACCGCCCCCCCTGGTCCCCCGGTCCCCACCACACAAACTTTTATAGAATTTTTAAAAATCATCGAGAACCAATGTAATTTTTCATTAATTAATCGTATTTTTTTATTTTAAAGAGATTAATGTTTTCCTAGATGTTATCTGTATACAGTATTCCGTGGGAAACTTGGATAGTGGGGTTGTTATGAATACAAGACAGGGATCCTGAAAACAATTCAGTTAATATTTCAAAATGTAAATCTAGACAACAGACTTGTAAAGCTACAAATGCTACTTCTTAGGACATATCAGACCGTTTTGTCCATGGATACACTTGGGTGGCAAGGAGCGTGGACCCCACAACACAACCACCACAACCACAACCACAACCACAACCACAACCATAACAGTATGGGGGGTACTATTCAACTATCAATAAACCTCTGAATCAATCCCTTAAAAGATTAAGAAAAATATTTCAGCAGATTACAAACCTTTGGGTATCTTGATCCAGTAGGAAATCTGATTTCAAGAATAAATATTCTCTCCTCCTCATCTTCCTTTAGATGCTTATCTTCCTTCTCTGGCTGAAGATAAATACAGGGTGATTAGTGGCGTCTCGTGCAAAATTGTATATTTTTTGTGTAACTATACTGAATGTTATTTTTTCAATATTTTTTCAGAATTCTTTTTTTTGGGGGGTACAGAGCCCCCAAAAAAATCGGCGAAACTTTTTTCGTTCAAAATCAAAAGTTTAGAAAAGCAAAATAAAATTCTAAATTTTATAAATATTTTTGTTAAAAGACTTGGAAAATATGTAAGATAAAAATTCACAGTTAACAGGTTAAATTCATTTAAAATGCCCTCCATTGTTTTTGACACACTTTGCCGCTCTAATCCTTTATAGCTCGTAGAACGATACCAGGGTCCAAAGCGTGTACTTATTTTTGTATAACTTTATTTAAAAAATAAGACTAGAACTGAAAATTGCGAATTTTCATTTTACAATTTTGCGAATTTTCTGTGATTCTGAAATTCAATATTTATAAAATTTTGGAATTAAATAGAAATAATATACATACACATTTATGCTTTTTTGAACTTTATATTTTGAGAGAAAAAAAGTAGTTTCGCGGATTTTTTTTTATGGGGGCCATAAAAGTACCGAAAAAAAATTCCAAAAAATATTGAAAAAATACCATCCAAGAAAGTTGCAAAAGAAGTTACAATTTTGCACCAGACGCCACTAATCACACGTTTTTTTTTACTCATCCTGTATTTATAAAAATTGTTAAAATTTTGTGGTTTTAATTATATGTATAATTTGAATGAAAAAATTAAATTTTTTTAGCCTATGTCACCCCAGGCTACCAGAACCAATGAGTGTCCAGAAAAAATGTCAGCCCATTTGGTTCAGCAAACAATTTGTACAGCAATAAAATGGAAAAATAATCTGTGTTTAATTATTGTATACATTTATAAATATATATTTCCACATATTTTAGAAATATAAAATAAAATAATTTATTTTTACCTCAGCATGAATTTTGAAGCATTTTTTACCGTATTTACAGTGCCCGTTCAAGAAAAACCTAAAATATTTTGAAACGATTATNACACACACTGTAGATAATAGCGCCAAACGTCAGCAGCTGAACTCGGTCCATATCCACATTCAGTGTATATCAAACTATTATCGAGATTCACATCCTAAATCAGGGAAAATTTGAGTATTCAAACTCCTGTTTAATCTAAACTATTAATTTAGGATAAACTACAGCCTGAAAGAACATTGCCTTTAATCCTGTCAATTTCCAAGTTTAAAGAGCATCAAAATGTTATTTTATTTTGTATTTTAAAAACTAAGATATAATGTAAACCAGATTTTTATCGAGCATCTTAAAGTAAACTAATATTGGCACATGTTAAAAAATAAAACTGTAAACATTTAATGCTTAATTCCAAGCTCTCATGGTAAATAATGATCGTCATGTGGCAGATGATCAATTCATGGAGTTCTTGATTCTCCAAAAGAGGCTAGGGTTGTCTCACAAACACAAGCAGGTCATTAAACAGAACTTATTGAAATTTATTTATTTGAAGAAGATAATTGATGTTGAAACGTGGTTTTAACTAATAGATCGTTAGATGCAAAACAGTACTGATACGAAATATCTTTACCAGGGCTTCCTATCTACAGTTTGATCCTAAATTTTATGTTCACTCATCTACACCTTAGTAGTCAGTCAGCTTTAACAAAGATCTCACAGTGATCTAGAAGGATCTCACGGTGATCTACAGCACACAGCTAGTCTGGAAAACCTCCCAGGTATTGTTTAAATCTAACTTGTATTAAATGTTTAACAATAATTCCTTTTCAGACGTACTTCTGTCGCTCTTGAGGGATTGTATCAAGATCAACTCCAGAAGGTCAATACTTCTGACATTTTCATAATTATTCTTTAAAAGAATAAGATCGTTCCTGACCTGACTTTAAACTAATTCAGGAATATCCTGATCTACATGCAATCATTTTACAGAATCAAGGAAGAATTACAGTCCGCAGTGTTCACAGGACACACTTCCTCGTCAACCCACAGCCTAGACCGAAATATATTTTCAATAAATGTAGAACTAACATCTACTTTTTTTACTCTACAGAGGTTTGGTCCATCACCATCAGCGAATTTTAAACAAATATCCACAATGAAAACCAGTTGCGTATAGTTCTTTACATTCGCAGGAGAAATTATACTGACACACGGAGAACTTGAAACCTGATGAAACCCCAACAGAAGACATTTGGATCAGCGTGCGAAAAAACCAAAACCATCATCAAATGTAAGATTCATATTAGAAAGCTTGGGACACCATTGTATTTCGTAAAATTTTCTCATGTGCCTTTTGAAGCAGATGTTTTAAGCTTTTATAAAGTTCTCATATAACTCTTCAAATCCTTTTATCTGGTCGTAACATTTCACCAGAGATCACATTTTGAAATATTGGATTTAATGTATTTTGTCAAATAACTTTATCTGGTCACAACATTTTACCATTTATCAAATTTTATAAATATATCATGCTAATTATGTTTATATTTTCAGCTTTACAGCTTGTTGATGATAAAAAATAAACTCTAAAACTAAAGACTTGATTATTTCTGTGTATGGGGGGCGTATAAACGATACATTGGTTAAAAATACGTATTCACTTCTATTGTTATAACGCTGAAAATTAAATTGAGAAGCTAAAAAAGCTGAAAAGCGTATAACTTCAACATCTAAAATTCAACCATCTCGACAGGGCCAATGAATCCTCTGAGTCAAACGATTAAAATAATAAATGCCAACCAAGACCAATCAAAATTATTAGGAACAAAATTATTATGGGTGCTCTATTCTAATGAAAACCTGCAGAGTTCTTCCTGCTTGTAAACCCTCTTCTTTTCCTTGTGTTGACTGCCAGGAAGATATCTGTACAGGTAATCCAGGTCTAATCTAGAAAAGGGACTGATCATATATTTGGCTATGTAACAGGCAATACAAGGGACTGCTCATATATTTAGCTATGTAACAGGCAATACAAGGGACTGTTCATATATTTAGCTATGTAACAGGCAATACAAGGGACTGTTCATATATTTAGCTATGTAACAGGCAATACAAGGGACTGTTCATATATTTAGCTATGTAACAGGCAATACAAGGGACTGTTCATATATTTAGCTATGTAACAGGCAATACAAGGGACTGTTCATATATTTAGCTATGTAACAGGCAATACAAGGGACTGTTCATATATTTAGCTATGTAACAGGCAATACAAGGGACTGTTCATATATTTAGCTATGTAACAGGCAATACAAGGGACTGTTCATATATTTAGCTATGTAACAGGCAATACAAGGGACTGTTCATATATTTAGCTATGTAACAGGCAATACAAGGGACTGTTCATATATTTAGCTATGTAACAGGCAATACAAGGGACTGTTCATATATTTAGCTATGTAACAGGCAATACAAGGGACTGTTCATATATTTAGCTATGTAACAGGCAATACAAGGGACTGTTCATATATTTAGCTATGTAACAGGCAATACAAGGGACTGTTCATATATTTAGCTATGTAACAGGCAATACAAGGGACTGTTCATATATTTAGCTATGTAACAGGCAATACAAGGGACTNCCCCCCCCCCCCCCGTACACCCTTGCAATCATCTCTGAATTGTTCAGAAATTGGCCCATCTAACATCTCAGAACAAAACCCTTTAGCTTATAACTTAAAATTTCCCTTTCATATTTGACATTTAAACTTTGTTTTACAGGATCTTATATTTTGATTTTGGTTTCAACAGTAACTCTGACATTAATACCTAAAATGGTCATCCTAGAGTTTGTCGAGAAAAAAATTAACGAAAAAAATTAACAATTTGATCCTGTTGAACATTGGATTTCCTTGTTCATGTTGTTTTTTCATAAAAATTCAAACTAGAAAATATTATAAATAATTTTAAATCACTAAAAAAATATTAAAAACTTCATAAAAAGTTGGATATTACGAAAAACTGTAATCTTTTGTAAAACTTTGAGAGGGCGGACTGGCCTCCTTCAAGAGTATGGTGTAAAGGAGCACCGGCTCCCATACCTTTATCTATCAGTTGATAAATTTCTAACTGAGAAATCACCGTGTTACCTAAGTTCCCAGACCTTTTCGGGTATTTTTTCCGTGAAAGCAGGACCATAAATTGATTCTAGCGCCATTTTTTCATCATTCTTTAGTTCATGCAGTTCACGGGTATCACAGTCGGGTTCCTAAACAATATGATAGTAAACCATATTCATAAAAAGTGATATTTTCTTAGATCTCAAATACTACCCCCCACTCCCACTGGCCACACCTCAAGTTGAAAATGTAAAATTTTATATTATATTGACCTAACCTTACCCAAAATGTAGGTGTACATTTTTCAATCTATGGGGTTTTGAGATAAATCATTAAGAAATAATTTTATATGAAAAACTGAAAATGTTCAATATCATGGGTTGGATTCCCTTTACAGGGTGGAATACTTTCTTTAATCTACTTTTCCAAGAGTTCCAACGAAAAATATCCTGATATATTAAATTTTTCGTTAATTTTTTTATATTTTCATACTATTCGTTGTTTTATTTTTATGCTTAAGACAAAAGTGTATTTAACATAATACACAATAATGGAATTAAATATAAATAGAATATAAAAATATATCTATATAATAAAACAAGATATTCATATATATGTTCCTTTATAGCAGCCCAAACGGCTGGACCGAATGGGCTGAAAGTTGTGGACACTCACTTTCTTCATTGTACATTGTACAAGTCCCGAGAAAATTGGTAAATTTGGACATTTTCAAAATTACAACAATTCGGGGGAAAAGTTCTAGAATCCCAACGGCCATAAACCTTCAAGGCCAGATTGGTTTAACCATTGTGATTTTTATTAGATTTTCACAATCCAACAAACAGCCGATCCAAACAAATCAATTACCTGTTGTTTATCACTTGAGACGATCTCCCCAGGAGAATGATCGTTCGTCGGTTCCTCAGATCTTCTAGACAATCATAATATTATTACATTTAAGGAAATTTTAAAGCAAGTTTTAAGAAAAATTTCTTTCTTTCTCTACATTAACCCCATCCTTTCCTTTTCTACGTTTACCCTATCTTTTCGTTTTCTACATTAACCCCATCCTTTCCTTTTCTACATTAACCCTATCTTTTCCTTTCTACATTAACCCTATCCTTTCCTTTTCTACATTAACTCCATCCTTTCCTTTTCTACATTAACCCTATCCTTTACTTTAAAATTGTAAACAAATTTTGCGATTTTTTATGCATAGGTAGGTTGGAGGACAGTCAAACAGCGGATAGGTGTTTAAAAAGACAGAAATGGGTAATATTTTTTAAAATTAAAAGGACTGTTCACGAAAAATGAAAGGGGGTATAGGTTTACGGCGAAAAATAAGCGCTTTTGATCGGTACTAATCTTACTTCTATCTGTTGCGTCTATAAGGAGAAAATTGTTAAAACTACTCATAAAAAAGAACGCAGCGTCAATACAAATTCGGAAAGATGCAACATTCAACTCGGATCGTAGACAAATCAATTTAATTCCAAACAAATCATTCAGATATTACAAACAATAGTCATCGATTATTTTTCGACGCATTCTTAAATAGTTGATATTTTTCATGATCTGACAGTTACTTTGGAAAACATCTATTCCTGTTTCGAGAATTTTTGATAATAAAGACGACATTTTCATATTTTTCAGAAATGTTCGAAAATCCAGCGTCAGCTAAAATTATTTATAAAAAACAAAATCAAAAATATTATGAAATATTAACTATATACGAATGCGTCGAGGGCTAGAGATTTATATATTTAAAAAACCCTTAAAAATGGATAAGAATCTCCATTGGTACGTAAGTACGCATCTATCTCAACTCTCAGGGCAAAATCATTGGGGTGGGGAGGGGGGATAACAACCCCTTAACTCCAATTTAATAGACAAAAATAGCCCGATCGGGATAGAGTTAACATTTTCAGCTGTAATATCAACCTGATGTTAAAAGCTTGTACTAGAAGGTGTTCAGTAGCAGCTCCTACATCACCATCAGTACTCACCAGTGCATCCTTGCATCGGGAACTTAAAAAAACATCATTCAAAGGGACTTTTAGCGTAAATTTAGGTGAATCTCATGCAAAGATGGCAATGCCCTATTCCCAACGATACTCGTAAAAGCGTTGTCTGATTAAGTATGAAATAAATATCAATGTTTATAATTTTGAAAGATGATTATTTTCAATTTTGGTTTCCCTACAAAATTGATTTCCACAGTAAACTTCTATAGGAATAAAAACATAAAAAAACAGCTTTGCCTGAATGAAAACTGTCTCATTTAAAGTCATATCACTAAATTTAAAATTTTTAAACCAAGCTAAAAATTCCCATAGTTCTTCCGAGTTTCCAAATCAAAATTTTAGTCAAATGGGTGAAAGAGTTCATGGGCCTTATAGATAATGTGTGAAATAAAATCTATACTACCTATGAAAGCCTAGACTTGAAAGTCTTTTAAGTCCCCAACTTGAGATAGAGTTTTGTGTTTTCTCCTCATCGTCTTCAACCTTGAAAAAATGATTTTAAATGTCCCATAAAAAAGTTCTTTACCTAACTTTCCTTTCCTTTTCCTTTGATTTATATTTTTATATTTTTTTTTAGAATTGGGAGGAAATATTCCCACAACCTCATCTTTGGAGGTTTTAAAATATTTTCTCCTGAAACACCTAATTTTGTATGTTTTTGTTATATTTCATAAATAAATAAAAAATAATTACTTACTAGACTTAAGTCCTATACCTGCCTAAAGTCCTATATCTGCCTGAAGTCCTATATCTGCCTAAAGTCCTATTCCTGCCTACAGTCCTATACTTAAAGTCCTATACCTATAGTCCTATAACTTCCTAAAGTCCTATACCTATAGTTCTATAACTGCCTAAAGTTCTAAAAAAAAGTCCTATAGCTGACATAAGTCCTATGCCTGCCTACAGTCCTATACCAGCCTAAAGTCCTATATACCTATAGTCCTATACCTGCCTAAAGTTCTAAAAAAAGTTCTATACTTGACTTAAGTCCTAAACCTGCCTAAAGTCCTATAGCTGACATAAGTCCTATGCCTGCCTACAGTCCTAAATACCTGCCTATGCCTATGCCTGCCTTAAGTCATATACCTATAGTCCTATAACTGCCTAAAGTTCTAAAAAAAGGCCTAAAGTTCTAAAAAAAAGTCCTAAACCTCAAAAAAGCCCTAAACCTGGCTTAAATCCTATACTTGACTAAAGTCCTATACCTGACTTAAGTCCTATACCTGAATGAAGTCCTATACCTGACTTTAGTCCTATACCTGACTTAAGTCCTATACCTGACTTAAGTCCTATACTTGACTAAAGTCCTATACCTGACTTAAGTCCTATACCTGACTGAAGTCCTATACCTGACTTTAGTCCTATACCTGACTTTAGTTCTATACCTGACTTAAGTCCTATACCTGACTTAAGTCCTATACTTGACTAAAGTCCTATACCTGACTTAAGTCCTATACCTGGCTAAAGTCCTGAACCCCTCTGATGAGAAGTCTGTTGTCTTTGACCCAATAAGAGTTGTCCAGACGTCTGTTTGTATCTTTATATTGATGGGAAGAAAACCTAAATCCTTCTCCTTTTATCTAAATTAAATTCATAAATAAACTTTCAAGAAAAAAAAATAAACAAATTTGGTGAGTTCTAATTCATCATCATGATATACAAGTCGATGATATTTTTAGAACCCCCCCCCCCCTTCCAAAAAAAAGGTAATCATTTCCTCAAAAAAAGTTATTATTCCCCAATAATAAAAAAAAAAACATTTTATTGTACCTTGAATAATGTTGCTTTAGCAATATCCTGAACCTCCTGGGACATGTGAAGTCTCTGCATTTCAACCTAGATATTTTTAAATCAATAACAAATAAATCAATCAACTAATCAATCAAATAAATAAAAAAAATTCAGGTAATAAATCAATTTATGTGAAATTATTCAATAAATCAATCACTATACTAACCCTATCGACCTTTGACAGATGTTTTTATTATTTGAGTTGAAATTAAGAAAACGTTTAAATTATTTTTACTAACACTGATGTAGGATTATTTTATTTAATACCTTAAATCTATCCTTCTCTTTGTATTCCTCCTCTTCAATCTGATGTGTTGGAGCAACCTCAAAATCATCTCCATCATCCCACACAGATGCTCCACCCTTCCGACCTCCTCCTCCACCTTGGGGCCCAGCAGGTCTTCCACCTCCTCGACCTCCACCACCAGGAGGTCCTGGACCCCCTCTTCCGGCACCAGGTGGTCCTTGACCCCCTCGTCCACCACCAGTAGGTCCTGGGCCACCTCTTCCACCACCAGGAGGTCCCGCACCCCCACCTCCTCTAAGAATTGTTAGCATCAATATTTCAGTAATTTTAGTTACAGTGTACACATTGTCCATTTACAACATACACATTTTTGTGGGACCCACAGAACTGTCGAAAAGGAAGACAACTGTAAGACTCAAGTTATAATCTAAAAAATGTATAGCACGTGAATTGTGCAGTGTACACTGTACAGTATATACATGGACCCAATTCATTTTAGTGTTTTGGTTACTGTAAATCTTTTTTGTGTATCACATGAGGGGTGGAAGGCCACATTCTCCTCATTTTCTCGTCTGAGTCACTTCGAAATCCTCGTACTTCCGATATTATTTTTAAAGTGTCTAATCCTCCCAGATAAAACTTTTTATTAAGAATCGGACCAACATGATGTAAGCATTGCAATACTTAAGTTTATTTATGCCCTTACGTGGCCAGATTAAAAATAAATAGTTTCATCTTCGAGAATTTGAAACTTTAAAACACATAATAATCTAGGAACGAGGCTTCCGAGGTGGCTCGGAAGAAAAAATGAGGAGAATTTGGCTCGGACGAGAAATTGTTGTGGCTGGCCTTCCTCCCCTCATCATATAGCGGAAACAAGTGCACAGAACAATAAATAAAAAATGTATCCTAAAATGTTAAGTTGCAATATATTTAAACGTCAAACTAAAGATTTTTTCTATATTTTCACAGTTTTAGCTAAATTTATTATTTACTTCTCAGAACAAAAAAAAATAAAAAATTTAATTAACAATCTTAACTGTTGACAAACAATCAACACATGCATTTAATTTCGATTAAAAATCACTTGTTCGATGTCAATCAAAACTTTAAAAAAGGACGCTTTATTATTTTTAAGAAACTGAAAAACTCGAGCATTTCCTTTTCTGAATTATCTGCAACTTTCTTTATTCGTTGTTCAGTAGATAAAAATGAAAATGGCTGATTTCACCTATTGCCTCTTCCCCCTCCTCTATTTGGCCGACCAGTAACACGCTTCGTTGAGTTCATATTATTCTGAAATATCTACTTAGGACTACAAGTTTCTAGCTTTATTTACTTTATTAACATTATATTATACATATTAATATCAGATTTACTAAACATCTAAAGATTTCATAATTCATAAATTTTAACGAACAAGTTCAAACAAAGATAAATATTATTTTCAGTGTTTTGTTTTTTCAAATTTCACGAAATGTTTTTATTGAGCTGGGGGTAAAAATAAGACATCAAAGGGTAAGTTATGTCATTTTAAGATATTTTTGAAAGCAAAAAACTTAATTTTTCTCCTTACTATCATAAAACCCCCCAATTTGAAAAACTCAAAGAAATTTTAACATAATTTTAAAAATGGAGGGGGGGGGATTTAGACAAAATATACAATATACATCCCTGCATTTTATACAAAACTGAAATAGTTTTTAAAACTAAGATTCGTCAATTTAAGATGGATAAAGATAAAAGGAATTCAAATTTTATTTTACCTTCAGATAAAAGCTAATGACAATTAATAAACATTATTAACAAGAATCGATACAGTATACAAGTATAACTAGGGGCGTGCACAGTGTTGTTAATTGGATTGAGATGTGTTGTTTATTTAAATTCCTAACCCAGTGTGCACGTCTATATAGAATATACATCACAATAAAATTAACAATTTTGATAAATTTAAAGTCAGATCCTTTGTTCATGAAAAAATATTTTAAGTGACTCTTAATTTGAGAAGTGTCATTATTGATTCACATCTTCAATCTTTATCTAGAGAAAAGTGAGACATAAAGATTTCCTTTTGTGGATTTTTAAAATTACAGAGAAACTGTCACAAAGTCTTTAAAGGTGGTTGAACTGAATATAAAGTACTGTGGACAAAATTTATTAAGATTTACTTGAGACATATTAGATGTTTTTACGACGTACATTTACTAAGTTTGAGAGCAAAGTCGACGTTCATAATCATGAATTTGGGTGGGTACGTTTTCAGAATCTGTTTTTAAAACTATTAAATACGGCGACAAAAATTTAAACAAAATTCTACAATAAATTGATAAGTTGTTTATATTATATTCAATTATTAGTTTCTATAATCTCTCATTATTCACAAAGATTTTCTGCAGATGTTTCGGAATTTTTATTGAAAAGACGACATTTGAAGAAAATATGTTCTAGTTACTGTATGATTTGTACTTTATTTTTCTTCATCGTTATTTAATAATTTAAAAAAAAACGATTCTGTGAACATACCCACCCTGATTCATGATTTTGAACGTCGACTTTGCACTTAAACACAGTAATTATATATTTTGGAAACTTTTCATGTGTCTCAAATGAATCCTAATACAATCCACAATACTGCATACTCAGTTCAACCACCATACATTGCCAGTCACTCCCTTTAAAAAGAAATTTATGGATATCTGGAGAGGTGTCAAAGAAGTAGAAAACTTTACATTTTACGCCATACTTTCCCGAGCAATGGTTGAAATGGAAATGATGCGAATAAAAACGAACTTAATGAAAAATCATTTAAAGTTACTTTAACAATATCTTTGATATTCATTACATTTTAGTAAAAAAAAAAAAACTATCACTAGTATATAGGTATTTTTCACTGGGTTGATTCAACATTCAAGCTTCACCCCCAGGGTTTTTATCATCATTCTTTTCAAAGTACTTAAAAAAAAACATTTAAAATAAAATGTTTAAACAAATCAGAAAATTGATTTTTTTCTATAGATTGAATATTTATTTCAAAATTGTCATTGTCCGTGAAAAATAATAGGGGGGCTGGGATTCCTGGATATAATCCCCTGTACACTGTACAGTACAGCTGTTAATCAGTCACAGTTTAGTTTGAGCAATTCAAAATACTTAATACTTTTGAGATTTATCACCTCCTACTAATTTATTAAGGAACTATTGTCTATTAAATAAAAAATGTCTCACCGAATTTAGTAAATAAATTAAAAATGGTATGATCCGTGTTGTATCTCAACATGAAGGTCATGAAATATTTTAATATTAATAGGATTGTTAGTTAGTAAAATTCTGCAATTAAATTATAACAATCATGTTGGAAGAAATGAGTTATTAATTCATTTTAATTTTTTTTACTCAACCTCCGAATCCGTTGAACTAAGAAAAACTACCGGTCTAAAGTAGAAGTATAAAATTTTCTAATTTTGAGAGCATTTTAACCCGTTTCTGATCAAAAACAATATAAGATAATTTCAACACTGTTTTTTCTTCTTTTTGTAAAATAATATCGCAAGACAATATTTTAATAAAAATCATGTGCAAAGCAAAAAAAGGGAAGAATGCAAGAAAAAAATATTGCAGGAAGCGTAAAAAACTTATAGTTTCTTGTTGATAGTTGATTTTATCTTTAGGGAGTAGTGTAAAAAGAGGCGGAAAGTTTTCACATACACAAGTAAATGATAATACTAATAATTCGAGACTAATAAAACAACAAAAACTTGTATTTACAGCCTAAAATTTTTAGATTGCCGTGCAGGAGTTTTGAGTGTTTGTGAGTTTGGAAGATGTCTAGAAAAAAATCAACTAAAAATCAACTGAAATAACCAAAGCCTAGCGGCATTTTAAAAATTGTGCAATAAAAATGTTGAAATATGTGCGTATATGATGTATTAATTAGAACAGTTGACTTGATATTTAATATTCCCTATTATTCCCTTCTTTGAAATTATTTTCATGATTTTCTTGAAAACTGTTATTGAGTGATTCTATAATAAGTTCTTTGTGTTTGGTTGGCCGAGGTTTCATGGGTTCTATTTTCCTCTTAAACCCAGGGATTCGTCAATCCTTCTTCTCCTCCTTTTCTCCGGGGTTCTTGGTCTTCGTCGAGTACATTTCTTTTATATCCTCGAATGTCATATCGCACAAGGGAACCCCAAGAGCAGTGGCCATAACCTGTTAAATAAATCTTAATGAGTTTAATCATCAACACTGACTATACTGGTTGGTCAGAGGTCACACTATAATGACAGGAATAAGGGGGAAAAAGTGCAACATTTTAACAATTTTACAAATAAATACAACTGAAGAATAACATAATTTTTAAATTAGTAAAAATTGCATTTTTTCTAATAAAGGGGGGATGCGCCCCCCCCCCCGGCATGTTGGAAAGATACTGTTGAGATATGTAATCCAAACTGGTCTAATTTGATCACACATCAGCATCAGCATCAAACGTTTGATTACAAGTAATTGCAACAAAAATTTTCAAACAGTTAAAAAACATTTTTTACGCAGTTTAAAAAGCACATTTTACGCACAAGACAAGCCCAGCTCAGTCAAGAATGGCCGTATTAAATTTTTTGTGAAAAAATGGAAACTTTAATTGATTAGCGCATCTTTTTTTCCACAAATTATTTAATTATCATTTAAACTTGTCAAATTCCGCAATATGTTGGCGAACTTGAGTATCACTGTCTTCGCCAAAAGTGACACTAAATGTGAACAATGAACATCCCAACTGGTCAACCAAATACAGAAAGATCAGTGCAATTAGCAAAAACTGAAGTAGGTTAAAATTTAATTAATTAGATTTTAATTCTAATTATTTAGAAACAGAGTTCGGAATTAGTGTGTGGAAAACCGTTAATCTCGATATATAATGTGGACACATTTAAATTTGATAATGCCCTCACTTACCTTATGACCATCACAGGCAGTACTTAGGATCCATTTAATTTTGATGCGGATCCGGATCCTGGATCCGCACTGGAAAAAAATGGATTCGGATCCGGATCATTTCTGGTCATTTCTGTAAGATTTACTGAATTTTTTATTTTATTTTTTCGCTTATTTTTATCATAAAACTTGATGAACCATCAGAAATGAGGAAATTTTTTATAATCTCTCTTTCAAAAGTTCAGAATTGGTTTTTTTTTGCAGTTTTGGTTGATATTTTACCCCTTGGATCCGGATCCTAAGCACTGATCACAGGATATCAAATAGGAATTATGTTAAATCGCAGGTCTGGATAAGATGGAGAATAGAGATCAATGTTTGATCCCGAAATTCACAATGCCAAAATTCTGCCTTCAAGTATAATTTCATTAATACTAATACATAGAACCAACCTGTCTCACGTTCTCTGCAAATAGTCTGGGATCATTCCTCTCTTCCTCCGATGGTGTATAGGGGTCTAACCAAACCAAAATAAGAATAATAAATAAGAATTCATATATTTAGGGGTTCATGGTTGAAAGTTATAAATAAATTTGTATTATTCCCTATCATACATCTATGGTAATGTAAAAAAATATTTCATAGCTCTTTAAAAAAAAACTATAAAATCTTATATAAAATTTTCCAACGGCAATAAATACAAAGTGTTAAATGGTGTCGTGAACTGGGCTTACAACTCTTTAATTCAACAATGGTCAGTTTGATTCCTAGGAAGTGAAGTTCAACTCTATTATTCCACTGGCAGCAGGTCCATAGGAAACACGACATAAACCCGTGGGGTTGGTCCCAGGTCCAGCTTACTGTATCATGGTGGTTCTAAATATAGTCCATAATATATCTAGGGTTGGTCCCAGGTTCAGCTAACTGTATCATGGTGGTTCTAAATATAGTCCATAATATATCTAGGGTTGGTCTCAGGTTCAGCTAACTGTATCATGGTGGTTCTAAATATAGTCCATAATATATCTAGGGTTGGTCCCGGGTCCAGCTAACTGTATCATGGTGATTCTAAAAATAGTCCATAATATATCCAGGGGTTGGTCCCGGGTCCAGCTAACTGTATCATTGTGGTTCTAAATATAGTCCACAATATATCCAGGGGGCTGATCCCGGGTCAATAACTGTATCATGGCGGTTCTAATCTGAATAGTCCATAATATATCCAGGGTTGGTCCCGGGTCAATAACTGTATCATGATGGTTCTAAATATAGTCCAGAATATATAAAGGGGGTTGGTCTCAGGTCAAGCTTTTTAAACAAAGGAAATTGAAAAATAAGCTTTTATAACCTAATAAAGTAAATACATTGTCAGCAAAAGTAAAAACTTTTTCCCCCGTAAATTATTAAGAAAAAAGGTGTTATAAATTCCTGGTTTATATTATATATTCATGTTTATTGCTAACGCCTTATTTTTACTTTAAATGAAATGAACGGTTGAAGTTAGATCAGAACAACTAATGGGACAATAAGGGGGCCAAAAGTTGAGGTTAGGACAAGTCAGGGGCCACATACAATAAGAGGGCCAAGAGTTGAGGTTAGGACAAGCCAGGGACCACATACAACGGGACAATAAGGGGGCCAAGAGTTGAAGTTAGGACAAGCCAAGGGCCACATACAAAGGGACAATAAGGGGGCCAAGAGTTGAGGTTAGGACAAGCCAAGGGCCACATACAAAGGGACAATAAGGGGGCCAAGAGTTGAGGTTTGGACAAGTCAGGGGCCACATACAATAAGGGGGCAAAGAGTTGAGGTTAGGACAAGCTAGGGACCACATACAACGGGACAAAAAGGGGGCCAAGAGTTGAGGTTAGGACAAGCCAGGGGCGGTTTAAATTGCACCCTGCGACCGACGGGTTTCCCGACGCTCTAGCACCCTCCAAAGTGAAGCGAGCCGGCCACATGCAACGGGACAATAAAGGGTCCAAGAGTTGAGGTTAGAACAAGCCAGGGGCCACATACAATGGGACAATAAGGGGGCCAAGAGTTGAGGTTAGGACAAGCCAGGGGCCACATACAATGGGACAATAAGGGGGCCAGGAGTTGAGGTTAGAACAAGCCAGGGGCCACATACAATGGGACAATAAGGGGGCCAAGAGTTAAGGTTAGGACAAGCCAGGGGCCACATATAATGACCAATTTGAAGTGTACACGCATATTTTTCATTTTGAGGGTGCAATGGGGATCTCCGAATATTTCCCCCAAAAATTAGCAAAAACTGGAAACAATCCGGACTGTTAAGAATTTTAAACTGATAAGAAGCTTCACGAATGATACATTTATAATTAATTGACTGAAATTATGCTTACTTTGTACTTGATCAGCAAGGGTTGTATTGTTTTTCCGGGTAGAAAACCACCTGGCTTAAAGGTCATCAGAGCTTTCCTAATCAAATCATTTAATTAAATCTAAAGATAATAAGGAACCAACCTGATACTAGTTGTTCCTTCAGGAGTATCAGAAGAAAGACCTTGAAATACCCCCCCCCCCCCTCCATCCCGAGGTTGGTTCCATTAAGGAAAATAAGGATCCTCACTGTTACATGTTTTCCCCTCAGGGAAAGAAGGATTAAGAAACCCACCTATTACTAGTTGTTCCTTCAGGGAAAATAAGGAACTGTTCCCAAGGATCGTTCGACTGGCAACGTCTGTTTATCTCATCTTTGGTCTTCTGTCGATCATTTCGATCCTCCCTATTAAATAAATATGAAGTTGGCATTTTCTACTTTCCAAATTTTTCTTTTTTTTGATATAAAATGACGGGCAAACAAATAAAACACCCTTTTAAGATTTCCATATTGTTTTCAGTTCTCCCGATATGTAATTATACAATAATCACATATTTAAAGGGACTGTTAACTTAATTTATAGCGAGTCTTCAAATACAGAGTTAAAATGATTGATTAATTCCCATAAACATTTCTTCCTCATTGTTCCTCACAACGATGAATCATTATGAACATTATGAATCAAGCAAAATTCACGGTTTCACAAAAAATGTTCTTTAAAATATGTAATTGTAAAAGATTTGAATATGCTTCGTAGCAGGGTAATCGTAATTGTTGATTTAACAATATAATTTATGTAAGACATGATCTAAACAATACTTGTATAAAACAATTCACCTTTTGACATGAATGGCCTGAGCGAACTGAATACATTTCCCGATAAATGGGATTTCCTGACATCATCATCTTTACATATGAATACTAGTAAATATAAGTATAATAGAAACAATAATACAAGGTCTTTTTTTTCAAAATTATTTAATTAATACATGTAAAGTTTTTATCTCTGTTTGTCTGTTTGTTTGTCCAATCATAACTCAGGAACCCCCAGGACCGTTTTAGATTAGGGATCCCAGGAGAGCCACAGGAGTGTTCTTGGCTTGATTTTGAGGTTTTAAGTTGAAAATTTAGTTTCGGCCGGTAAATATCAACTAAGTGGAGGTAAACAGCAACTGTAAATATAAGCACCTTGGGCAACACAAAACGCTGCAGGATTACCAAGCTAGTTAATGATATAATGATAGTGTATGTAATATGTATGTAAATGATTCCTTATTATCTTCTCTACTAACGAAGAAGGGCAGAGGGGGGGGATTCCATTTTTAACCCCTGGAGAAACCTATATTTATGATATTTTGATTAATATGACTAATATGTATGTAATAGATACCTTATTTTCTTCTCTACTAACGAAGAAGGGGGAGGGAGGTGGGGGAAATTCCATGTTTAACCTCTAGAGAAACCTATATTTATGATATTTTGATTAATATGTCTAATATGTATGTAATAGATGTCTTATTATCTTCTCTACTAAGGAAGAAGGGAGAGGGAGGTGGGGGGAATTCCATTTATAACCCCTTAGGGAAACCTATATTTATGACATTTTGATTAATATGTCTAATAGTATGTAATAGATTCCTTATTTTCTTCTCTACTAACGAAGAAGGGTAGACCAGACCAGAATATTGCCAGAGCATCAAAGAATGAAGAGTGAGGAGCAGCGACTAAAATGAAAAATATATTTCCTTATCAAAGGGACTGTGAACGTAATTTTAAGTGACACTCCATTCAAAAATTGCAAAGCCCGATTCACAAGAGTGTCCTTGAAACCTTTATGTGATCAATAATTAGAATGATGTTGTCGTTCTTATAGATTTAAATGTGTTGTTTTTATGATAATTCCAAAATATGTTAAAAGGCTTACATTCCAAACTTATAAAAGCATATTATATTAACAACAGTACAGTTATAGCCATGTCTGATTAAGAATTATTATTTATCTTCTCTTTTTAAACACTTTTTAGGCTAACAAAACCATCATATCTTCCAAATTATTGAAGAAATAAGTCAATTGAAATTATTTTACAGTCCCTTTAATACAAAATATTACCTATAACAGGTGCAATATCTTTGTGTGCTTTTGTGCCAATAATATCAACATTGTGGAATCCAACACAGCGTACACAGACTCGGCCCAGGCTACAGGACATCATCTATACAACATATTATTATTATTATTATTCAACCTACAGGACATCATCTATACAACATATTATTATTATTATTATTATTATTCAACATACAGTCAATGTATGGTCGTATCATGTCCTGTAGGCTATGTTACGTTGAGCTCCAGGGTTAAGCTCCATACCACTCCCCCAAGTCAGCTTGGGTTAGTGAGTCATCCGACTTTGTATGTTTATCGGATTCATGAGTACGTCAAATATGTTAGGAGACATTAAAATGCCGTTGACTGTCTAAATAATTTTAATTGTACCCACATCTACATGCAGATGCCAAGTCATTATGATCAGGTTCCGCAAAATTTCAGCTCCCTGGATCCGGACCCAATGATTCGGCCGGATCCAAATGGTAAACTATCAACCAAATCAAAACTAAAAACATTTTGCTCTCTCAAGTGTAAAACAAATAATATCAATTGGAAATTTGTACATATTCTTCCTATTAGCATTAAATTTTGTTAACATTAAAAGCTCAAAATTTGTTTATAGTTTCTTTTGTGTGTTCACACATGTCCTCTGTACATTGCACATGCACAAACAAACATTATCATTAATAAATGCATGATTCTTGATATCAAAATTACACAAATTGACTAAATTTGTAGAATGAAGATGCTGAAAATCATGAATGTATTTGTATAAGCACAAACATGGGCCAAGGTGTACAAGTGTACAAAAGTGTGTACCAACTTTTACATGTCTAAACTTGTACAATGTGCAACATACGGACATAAGAAAAATAAGAGGTTTTTACATTACCTTGAGACACTTTCTCCAGCCCTGCAGAGGTTTAGATAAATCCATTCCTAGTAGTCCTATACTTGATACTATCCAGGCTAAAACTTAATATAGGTTTAGATAAATCCATTCCTAGTAGTCCTATACTTGATACTATCCAGGCTAAAACTAAATATAGGTTTAGATAAATCCATTTCTAGTAGTCCTATACTTGATACTATCCAGGCTAAAACTAAATATAGGTTTTGGTAAATCCATTCTTAGCAGTAAAAGTAAAAATATACTTTAAGAGACATATATTAGCTTTTCCAACTTCCCAATCCTCAAAATTCCATCCAATCCCCTTTGTTTTAGATTTAAAAACGAGAAAGAGACAAACTTATTTAAATTCCTAATCTTATAATCTTAAGACATTTCAAACTTCAGGAGAATTCGTAGTTTGGCATAAAGATGCAAAGGATTAGAAAATTTAAATTTGAGGAAAATTATAACTTCCTTTAACGATATTTTAGCCAGGAAAAAATAAGAAAAAAATCGAAAATAAAGGAAATACAAAATCTTGTTAGGAAACTATAGGTCGGATTTTATAAATAGCAAAGTAGTTGAACTAGAATCTAGATAAGACTAGTTGAGCTACTTCTCTAGTGCACTTTCTGCTACTGAAAGGGACTATAAGCATAATTTCAAGTGACTCTCCATGCAAAGATTGCAATGCCAGATTTACAACTGTATACTCGATACCTTAATCTGATCAAGAATGAACTAGATATAAACGTTTTTGTTTATTTCAACTATTTAATTTCATTTGTGGTTTCTCTGCAAAAGTGACTTGCACAGTGCTTATTTATAAGAAGCAAGGGATCAACTTGAAAAAATAAACACTTTTCGAGTCAGAACATTTATGATCAGATAAAGGTTTCAAGAGTACTGCTGTAAATCTGGAATGGCCATTCTTGCATGGAGGGGCACTTGAAATTAAACTTACAGCCCCTTAAACATTTGCTACTAGTTCAACTACTAAACACTTTTCGAGTCAGAACATTTATGATCAGATATAGGTTTCAAGAGTACTGCTGTAAATCTGGAATGGCCATCCTTGCATGGAGGGGCACATACAGCCCCTTAAACATTTGCTACTAGTTCAACTAGTACTAAACACTTAATTACTGTAAAGTGATATACCTAAGGAAACGAGTCCCACTACTAATCTGATAGGTAGTAGGGTACAGAAGCATAAAACCATCTGTACAACCTCCCAACTTGAGAACTGTACACGGACACGGAACGGAGAATTCTCCTATAAATAACAATAACAATAACAATTACAATAACAATAACAATAACAATAACATTAACATTAACATTAACATTAACATTAACATTAACATTAACATTAACATTAGCATTAACATTAACATTAACATTAACATTAACATTAACATTAACATTAACATTAACATTAACATTAACATTAACATTAACATTAACATTAACATTAACATAAAATAACAATAACAATAACAAACAATAACAATAACAATAACAATAACAATAACAATAACAATAACAATAACAATAACAATAACAATAACAATAACAATAACAATAACAATAACAATAACAATAACAATAATAATAACAATAACAATAACAATAATAACAATTTCAAGATTAATATTGGCATCAATAACAACAACAACGACATCTTAAAAATTACGACAATTAAATTCAATTCAATTCATTTCAAGATGCTAAGGAAGTTTCGTGGGCTCCTTAATCTAACAACAACAACAACTAAAACAATAACAATGACAGTATCAATATCAAGTTAAATAGAACTTATCAATAACAATAACAACAACTTAAACAATAACAAAATTAATAACACTATCAAACTAACAAAGCTAAAATACCAAAACCAATACAGGGATATAAATATATTTGCTGAAAAAACAGCCTCCCCTCCCCCATCTTCCCCCTTCCTTGATAATAATTTTGTCTGATATTTATACTTATAGGTACGTTTTAATTCTTTGGCGGTTTTATTCCTGAAATTTGGAAAATTGTCCATTTCAGGGGGAAAAAATTTGATTATTACAAATAACAATGACACTTTAAATGGCATAACAATTAAAAATATTAATGAAAAATATCAATTTATGAATAAACATACAGAGTTGGCATAAACATATACATTTATATATAAAAATTGATTCTGGATAATAAAATAAGGACACAGGGAACTCAATACACCTTGTATGTGTTGCCGCACTCCTCCCCCCCCCAAAAAAAAAAAAAAAGGATAAGATGATTGATTATATTGATAAACTTACCTCCGTAAAGTTTTCTGGTTTTAACCTCTCAACCATTTTAAGTCTGATCGATTAATTTCAAGTTTTTTTAAAAACAAAATTGATTTAAATCAAAAGTATAATTAGAAATAATAGCGGTGACATGGGTATTTTTCTCGTTTGTATTAGTTCTGAATTTGTATTTTTTCACAAAAAGAGGATATTCTGTATAATAAAACAAGACATTCATATATATGTTTCATTAAATTTATTAATTTTATTATTATGGCATTGAATGACAGAGATGTATATTTTCTCCAAAAAATATTTTCTTTTCCCCCCTCAAAAGTTTTTTTACAATATATATTTATAATGTATCGCAGAGCACCAAAACTTTTTTAGGGGTTATTCACTGACTTAGGGAAAATAAATGATTTTTAGGAGGACATCAATGAATTTGTCGGTAAAAGCGTCAAAAAGAAAAGAAAAAGTTGCCTTTAGATGTCCAATTATTCCAAGGGTGAGGGGGGAAAGGGGTGTCATTCTGACAGATATTCACCCTAGTTGAAAGACCTTGGTGAAATTGGTACTTTTAATTTATTGAATTGGTATTATTATCTGCACACACTGTGAAGAGCTAAAGAGTACCATTCATAAGAAGCTTAATAAAGTCTATGTCACTGTAGCTGATAATATGAGGAGAATTGGAGAGGTTCATGAGAAGGTGGTTGATTTTGTGGATAAAAAGGAGGAGACTGCATTAGATAAGGTGGATAAAGTAGTAGACAGAAAACTTAAGAAGTTGAAAATATGTTCCAGCTCAGGACTTGATCATTTCTCGTCAAGATTTCTTTCAGAATTTTCAGCTCCACTCTGTATTCCACTATCTATCTTCTATTCTAAGTCAATGAAATCTGGTGCAGAACCCCATGACTGGAGAGACGCTAATGTCACCCCTATATTTAAGAAAGGATTCAAATACAACCCCAGTTATTCAAGACCAATATCATTGAAATCAATTCCTTGCAATGTAATGGAATCCATTATTATAGATGGCATAGTGGTATCTACTAAAATATTGTCTCATTAAAAGTTCACAACATGAATTCATGTCCATAAAGTCTTGCACTACTAATATCCTGGGATTCTTATATAAAATTACCAATATTGTGGATGGAGGAAATTCTGCAGAAATAGCTATCTTGATTTAGTAAGGTATTTGATTAAGTGCCACATACAAGGTTACAAAAATATGGACCAAATTCTTGTGACCCAACTGCAAACAGCGGATGATTCTAAATGGATGTTGTTCTGAGTGGTCCTATGTTATAAGTGGGGTCTTCTAAGGGTCTGTCTTGGGTCCTCTTCTTTTTGTTACATTTATAAATGATCTGTACCACTGTACCAAAATGAATGAATGGCTAACCCCTAGCTACAGTAACCCACTAATGAGACATTGGAGTCATAATAGATTATACCTCACAGAGCAATAACTGTACTGGCACAGATCTCTAGTGTTTTTATATACCACGACAAGAAAACTTTTTGAAGAATTTGTCTGACGTCACCTAGAATTTTCAGTCCAGGCATGGAGTCCATGGTTAATGGGTGATATTGAGCTGCTAGAAAGGGTTCAGCAAAGTTACTAAAACAAACCCATTGTACCACTGAACAACTAGCTGTGGCTAGTACAAACTAAATTAAACGAGAATACTCAACTAATTAGGTTGTGGTGAGACCTGGAGAATAGGAGAACAGAACAGAAGAGATAGAGATGGAGGTTGCAAGTAACCATAAAGATATTGAAGCTGTTGGAAACAAGGTTGAGGATCTGAGAAGCATTAGTAACAAAAATACCAAAGATATTAAGGAACTGCCCAAACCAATAGAAGATTGATTAACTTCTTTATGAGCTCAGAGAGAGAGAAGATAGAAAGGATAATCTACTTTTCATAACATAGCAGAGACTAATGAAGATGTGTGAAATGGTATATCTAGACAAGAGAAGGATATCAAGTGTCTCCTTGAGATCCTTAACAAGATTGGAGTAAGGCTTTAAGAGGAAAGTGTCCAGTTTTCTAAAAGGATTGGGGAAAAGAAGGAAAACTGTAGACCTTTGATGATTGGATTTTGTAGTCTGGAAAAAAATGTAAAAAAAATGCTTGAAAAAGCCAAGAACCTCCCTACTACCAGAGGGAGGAGGAGGATAGAAGTTCTGAAGCATAAATCTGAACATAAAATGAAACTTCGCAGAACTCTGAATGGAAACTAGAAGGACCAAGAGAAGAGAAAAGAGTTTGACTGGAGAAAAAGATTTTCCCCAGGAGAAATTATAATACTCAAAGTTCTGAAAGGAGGGTACACATATCAAGAAACTGAGCCCAGGAGTATTGAATATGTTAATGAAAAGGAGAACGCATAACAGAAAAAGAAGCCAATCAAAATAAACCCTAGAGAAACATAAAGAGGCCAGAAGAACCAAAACGAACAGAGATCAGATAAATAGAGATACTGATGAGAAGGACAATGTCCAGAAAGATGGATAACCAGCTGAGGATACAAGAGTACAAGAGAAGATTATGATCAGGCTTCTCCATCAGTATGGGGAAGTCCCTGGGACGCAGGAACAGAACAGGAAGGACAACAGAAGGGAACAGCCAATCAAACTAACAATTCTCTACCTTAATGCTCAAAGTGTTGTAAACAAGGTATAAGAATTGAATTATATTTCGGAAGACTTAAAACCAGACATAATATTATTGACAGAGTCTTGGTGTCATGGATATCCAGGACTCAATTTTGAGTTTAACAAATTATGAACTAATTAACGAGCTTAAATGTGATTGAATAGACACTGCTAATGGTATAGGGGGAGGTCTCCTTGTAAATGCCAAAAGTGGACTCATGATATTGCCCTATTTCTAATAGTAATAGTGATACTACAGCTGAACTATGTGAAATATTGAATGACATTGAACCAAACTCATTTGTTAATGGTGACTTAAATCTCCCAGGAATAAATTGGGAAACCATGACCTCAGATCAAAGATGAAAAGGTGTATGTAAGACCTATGAATCTTTTAATTCTCAATGTTCAGGTTGAATCCGAAAACCCTGATCTGAAGAAGCACATGAATATCTATTCGGATATCTCTCTTGATTCTTTGGTCTCATTTCCTTCTCTGTATATATATAATTGTATTCTAAACATAAACTTTATTTAGAGCTTAAACTAAAGTTTTATGGGCTGATATTGAGAACCTTAAGTTTGCACTGAATCACCTGGACTGGTTTGAACTCCTAAATGATAAATGTACAAGATTGGCATGGGATACTTTCAAAATAAACTTAATCAAACTTGCTAATATCTAGGATACCTTGAAAAAGATTAGAAATCCTAAGACTCCACTGAGAATGAATAGGAATCTATTGAGTTTGATAAGGAAGAAAAGAAATAGCTACTGAAGGTACAAAGAAACTAGTTCTTGATGTTGATAAGAAAGAAGATAAGAAGCTACAGAAGGTACAAAGAAACTGAAGAACAGTGTTAACTGATTGCATAAAAAGATGACAAAATATGTTGTAAAATTGTGCAGAAGAAAGAAAAGATCTTGAAACCTTTTTCAAAATACTCATCTACCATATCACTTAGCACAGTTTATGACTATTGAAAATTAATGCAAGAAAGCTGTTTATTATGCTAAGCAAAACTTTGAGAAAAAATAACCTAGAGTGCAAACAAAGGCCCTTTTATGCATACCTAAAAAAGAGAAAAAAAGAACAAATGTGGATGTTTTCTGCAGTGCATCCCTCTTTGCATCATATACAGAAAATCAATGAGCTCAGGAATGATTCCTGTTGATTGGAGAACATCAAATCTTACCCAAATCTTTAAGAAGGGAGCTAACACTAAAGCAGAAAGTTATAAGCCAGTCTATTTAACTTCAAAAATGTTTGATGTTTGAATATATTATCAAGGACCAAGTAAAAAATACTCTTCTGGACAATCACCACATTTAAAAATACTCAGCATGGTTTTCTCAGCAATAGATCTGTTACCATAAATCTCCTAGAACTCATTGAAAAGATCACTGAGATGTTTGATAATAACAATCTTCAGATATAATATACCTGGATTTTGCCAAAGCTTTCAACAAAGTGCCAAAACAATTAAAAAGTTAGAGGCCCATAGAGTAAAAGGTAATGTTCTCAAGTGGATCCACAACTGGCTACTGGAAAAAAAACAATGAGTTGTTATAAATGGTAAAATCTCAGACTAGATGAGGTGTGCCTCAGGGATCTGTTCTTGGGCCGCTTGTGTTAATTGTTTTATTCAATGATATTGATGGTTGCACATATAACTTAATGACAGCTGAATTAAAAGAGAGCAAAACTATAAAATCATTCAAAGATGGAATGGATAACATCACTTAAACCAAACATGCTACAAAAGACCACATTGAAGCTCCCCTACCTGGATTTCTAGGATTCAACATAAAAATATGAAGTAAAAAGTAAGAAGTATTATTATGTCAATCCATTGTAAGTATGCAGCCTTTGTATTTTTTTTATCAATTGTGGAGCCAGTGTCCAACATTATATTTGTATTAAATCATACTTTCATTGAATTAAAATTTAAGAATTCATTACAATTGAACTTTTAAAATACAATGTATTTTCTTTGGCTTCTATTGGTCTTAATTTAGTTAAAAATGTTACAACTTCAATAGTATAAAAATTCAAGATGAAATTTCCTGAAGAAAATAACGAAAAAAACAATAAAGTCAAAAGGGAGATTACAGGATCTTCGTTTTACCGCATTTCTTTTCTGAAAAGATAAGAGTATTTTATAGAATATATTTCTTCATTGAGGAGGTATTTTTATTATTGAAAGGGTTGTAAGCGTACTTTTAAGTGACCCTCCATGCAAAGATGACAAATCCTGATTCATGGCAGTTCCTTTCAAATTTTGTCTGATGAAGTATGGATTAGATATCAATGTATAATGTTTATACCTGTGAAAACTGATTATTCTTGACTGTGGTGAATAACACATTTCAACTCTGAAGGGAAACATATAGAAATTGTTAAAATTAAATCAGGCATTGTCTTTTCCTGTCTTTGCGTGGAAGGTCACTTGAAATTACACTTATAGTCCCTTTAAATTAAAGAAGCATTGATAGATTGTTCATTTGATTATTTCATCTTTTTACTTTTTCCAATCTTTGGATGAAAACCTTTTCTTTTAACTCCAATTATTTCTTTTTCAGTCTTTTTCATTCTAGCAGTTTTTTCTTGTTTAACAAGTTGAGTTTTCTTCTTTGTATTTGTACTTTTTTTCTCATCTTTGGTTATTTTACTGGACTTTTTTGTACCACTTAAATTCTCCACTGGTTCGCCTAAAAATATAAATAATTTATTAAACAAAATTATTTATTTATATAAAATTTTGATTGGGGAACTTAGTAAAACCACAGGAGTGTTCTTAGCCTGGTTTTAAAATTCTAAGATAAGGAAAACTTCTGGCAAAGCATCTAGTCTTAATCTCTACTTGTTTGTTGGGATGTCCGATCATAACTCATGAGGCAAACGATTTGCTTCAAATTGTTATTGGAGAATTTGGAAGAACCATCGAAATGTATTTTGCGTCAAAAAAAATAATTCTAAGTTGTGTCAACTTCCCAAGTGACAACTTTCCAAGTGACAACTTTCCAAGTGGCAACTTTCCCCAAGTGGCAACTTTCCAAGTAGCAACTTTCCAAGTGGCAACTTCCAGAGTGTCAACATCCAGAGTGTCAACTTCCAGAGTGTCAACTTCCCTAGTGGCAACTTCCTAAGTGGCAACTTCCTAAGTGGCAACTTCCCAAATGGCAACTTCCCAAGTGGTAACTTCCCAAATGGCAACTTTTCAAGTGATAATTTTCCAACAAGTGTCAATTTGGCGGGGGGGGGGGCATGAGCTATGGCTATGGGCTAGAGGGCCGAGCGCTGCGGCTAGGACTAACTTAGGAAATTACACATTAAGAAAGTTGCCACTAGGGAAAATACCTTATGAAGTTGCCGAATGGGGGAAAACCCTTTCAGAAATACATACCTTGCAGTTTGAGTGCCTGTAGGTGCCTTAAATCTGCACTAAACAGAACAGAATGTGCCCATCCGGCATAATCTCCATACAATCCTCTTTTACAAACATTTTGTTAGATTTAAAGTGACTGTAAGCGTAATTTCAAGTGACCCTCCTTGCAAAGAATGCAATGCTGAATTGACAAAAGTACCCATATTATTTTTTACTGCTGGAACACATAAATTAATTTTATGAATTGAACCTGGAGTAACGACTATATCGTCCATATTATTGATCAGATAAAGGTTTCAAGGGTACAGTTGTGAATCAGGCATTCCCATCTTTACCTTAAGAGTAATTTAAAATTGCCTTACAGTTAAGAAAACAGAAAAATATTTAATATGAAATTTAATTTTGTCAGTTACCATTATTAATTTGATTTCCCAACAGCGATTAAGAAAATATATTCCAAAAATTAAAAATTTAAAAACGAGTATAAGATGAAACCTTTCCCCTTGAATTAGAAATTTAGAAATTTTCAAGACTTAGTGAATTGATTTAAAGTTCTAGATGTGTAGCGACGATGGTGCAAACTGCACACAATAATTGTGAAACTAAAGAAATAGGTTAATTTTTGTGAAAACATAGCTTGCTCTTGAATTCCAAAGATCATGATTGACTAAATATAATTACAGCAAAATTGTATACTTAAAATAAAAATAAAAAAATTCTCTTTTTAAATACTACAAAATATGTGTGTGTTCCTGAAATGGTCTCCGATCTCCGTGTAGACTTTATTGTTTGATGAAAATAAGTATTGTTTGATGAAAATAAGTATTGTTTGATTCAAAAAGTATTGTTTGATGAAAATACGTATTGTTTGATATAAAAAAGTATTGTTTGATGAAAAAAAGTATTGTTTGATTAAAAAAGTATTGTTTGATGAAAATAAGTATTGTTTGATTAAAAAAGTATAGTTTGATGAACAAAGTATTCTTTGATTCCTGAAAGACATGAGTATCTACAGGTACAGAGGAGGGCTGGTCAAGGGACATCAATAAAATACAGTCAGCTACCTAGAATATTTTGTTCCTGAGCCTTCAGCACTAGAGATGGGCATCGGTTTTGCTAACAAAATAAATATTTTAAAACGAAAGAAATTTTTCGTAAATGTCGAACGATGATGTCGTTCAGAAAAATTAATGCACGATGAAAATTAATTGGATCATTAAAAGATAATTTCAACTAGTTTTTTTTTAACAAACAAGAAAATATCAGCAATTTTAAATCATTCGTTCTTTCGTTCAATCTGACTTGAATAAAACAATATGTTTTAAAAAATTAAACGATTTTTCCAAACAAACTTTTTAAAGATCACAAACGATTTTTCTACACCTTAGGTCCTATCCCTGAGAGAGAGAGTAGTTTCTCCTTGGCTTCTGCATACTTAAGTTTCCGCAAACCGTGCAACCATTCCTCTCCTCCCAATTCAAGGATTTTCTAAAACCAAAAATATTATAAAAAAATCAGACTTCCTAATTTTCACTTTAACTAACCTGAGCTGACAGTTGTATATATTTAGCCCTGTATCCGAATCCAAGTTCCCGAAGTTTATCCTCAACCCCAGGACCAGATAAACTCTGAACCATCGGGTTCGAAAATAAAAAATATGTGTTAAAAATTAACACTTTTCTGGGGAAAAATACATACTTTTTGTCTATTATAAAGTGTTGCAAAATAAAAATATGTTCAAACATTTAAATAGAGTTTGATATTTTGGTGACAGAAAAAAAGAGTTGTGTTAAAGTATTACCATAAAAAAAATCGTAGTTTTAAATATTAAGAGTTCAAATTATTTGTACTTTGGGAAAATATAACATGGTTGCAAAAATTACTTACATGGTGTACAAAACTATAAACAAAGTGAAACTATCCAATTCAAGTAAAAAAGTAAAGAAAAATTTTATTTCTAACTTTCTTAATTTCCTGAACATTCCTCAAGTTTTGGAAAACTATGATACTCAACTCCTTCAAACTCACACACCTTTAAGAGTATAATTCAAATAATGCGGATGAAGTTTATAAAAACTAGGCATTTAGGACGCTTTGCGCACCATTCCTTTTAAAAATGTTATCAGCATTTAATGGTCATTCTTCATAACTCAGCCAGTTTTTGAAAATCAAGTCAATGTTGATAAATAAATGTTTATTTCTTGATAAATAATGTTCTCTCAAAAGGTAAAGTTGACAAAACATCAGTTTGAATTATCTACACTCCTTATCTCCATACTCCTTGGCCATGTTCTCCACCATCCCTGATATTCTGGAGATGTTGTTGTTGGCTGAACAGATGAAGCTGAACAGGTTTTCCACGGGGTCCTGCATGTCAGAGATATTTATTTAAAGAATTACCACCCCCCCCCCTTCCAAAACTTTTACAGATGGTGGGCGGGGTGGGAGGGTGAAGAAAAATTGGGATTTTACTGGCAAGGTTTTTCCGCCTTTAAGATACTATTTGTCTAATAAAAAATCCTAAAAAATACAATCCTTAATAACTCTTGGGAAAATTACTTTTTAACAAGGGAGAGTGTAGCGATGATAATTCAGCAAATGTCATGCATATCATACAAAAATAAGTAAAAGATGAAAACTGAAGAAAAAAATTCTTAGTAATCATTTTCCATCAACAATTTCAGCTTTAATGTATTGCTTTTCAAGTTACCATTTTAATCGTACTTTCCAGAAAACAAAATTTTAGTGAATTTAATGTTTAAATCGGCGGATTTAAAAATACTAAATGATAAAAAAATTTAAGCATTTTTGATTTTACCGTCTATAACCCTTTGGACGTTCTGTTAGTTGCCACAAAAAAATGTGGGCCATGATCAATACAGTCGTTTGGACGTTTATCGGATACAAACAGACAGAATTATTTACCTCAATACTTTGCTTAATTGTTGCTTTCTCAATATCCAATAAACGTCAATACGGCTGAACCGATCGGAACCAAATTTCATGTGGGAGCTCACATGACACCAAGGAAGGTTTATTGAAGGTCAAAGTAGAAAATTGTTGCCTGGAAAAAAATGTTGACATTTATAATTTTTTTAAATGCCCAATTTAAAAAAATCCGCCATTCACGAAGAAAAATGCTAACTTGAGAAGCAATTTTGTAACACTTAAAGTGTTGCTAGTTTATATACAGATTTAAAAAAACATAAAATGAAAAATATACTTTTTTGTGGCTACCTGTCTTAACATCCTCACACCAGGATACTTCTTGCCGATCTCTTAACAATCAAAATAAAATATATCATTCAAATTAAAATCAGAAAATTATTTTCCGACAATAATGATTATAAGTGAGAGAAGGTTGTAAATGCAAATACAATTCTGAATTAGGCAGAACAAAAAAGAATTTGAAAACTGAGTGGCAAAATAAAAATAAAAGTTCTCAAAAAAAGATATTGTAGTAACCTAAAGAAAGAATTAAAATGGAGAGGAAATATAATCAAAAAAAAAGTAGGGAATAATATGAAAACATGGAAGTGATAAGAAAATATTGGAGTTTACTTACGCTGAATTAGGGAAGTGTCAAAAAAAACTGAATAGTTAAGTTTTTAATACTCCCCTCCCCTCCCCCAATTTTTAATTGTAAGAAAAAATAACATAGTCAAATTGATAAATGTACCTAAAAATATAGGATCAACTTTACTCCATGCTTGATATAATGTTTGAAGATCAACATCAAGGTTTAAATAGGTCTGCAGCGCAGTTTCATCCAGACAACCTTAAATTTTATTTACGTTTAGTGATCATAAATAAAAAGACTTATTCAATAACTTATTTAAATAAATAATTAAATAAATAATGTTGTATTTGCTACCCTGGGTAACATAGTAGAGGACTTGAAGGACAGCCACATTTCCTCATAAGAAGATGATCAAACGGTTTGACCAAATTGGCTGAAATTTATTCAACAAAGACATTTTTTCAGATTTCGAAATTTTTGTTTTCTAATATGTATTTAAATTTCAACGGGCAACCCAGGGCACTTCAGTTAGTATATAACATAATAATATTTGACCTGATGGATCACTGTAGTGCAGAAAACTTTCGTCTTGTTTCAATAATACAAGTTTATTAAACAGAACCCCAGCATAGATAGTTTCATCTTCGAGTTGTTCCGCTTTCCATCTAGTTTCAAACTCATAAATATGAATATATAAACTTGAATGGTCAATGGAAATTTTTAAGTTTTAAAAAACAGTGGAATCTTTATCAGTTAGAACATGAGCTCACCTTATCTGGTTTTGACTTAGATAATGTCATGTACATATATATGAAGGGGGTGGGGAAAGGGGTCCAAATAGTTCAAATCCTTCTTAAGTAATTAATACCGAAAAAACTTATGAATACGTTTCTGAAGGATCATACTAAGCCAATACAGATTGACACGACGTAAAATTTGAAACTCAAGTTACCTAAAACTTTGTCCACATTTCAAGGTTATGTCAAGTCTGAGTTCTGACCGAGAACATGCAAATTTTCGCCAGATCAGCTGACAAAATTGTTGCGCCACCATTTTTCCTATATATTGCTACCAAATTGATATGATGTTAGTGATTTACCAAGCACGGATATTAAAAAGTAACGTCTCCTTCGTTTACTTCGTTTTTAATCTGGTAAATGATATTTTAATCATTGAGACACCAAACTCATTGTATTTTAAGAATTGAATTATTTAAATGAAATAAATTAGCCAAACCAAACCTTCCAGTCTGCTGCCTTAACTTTAGAGTGTACAGTTTTGAATTGTACACAGTGAACCCAGCAATCACATTGTGAAAGACGACTTTCAAAACCATATCTGATATGAGAAAAAAACTGCAAATGAAGTTCAATTGAACAAATATTTATTCTAAAGTACTATAGCTTTCTTCATTTCTTCATCTTCTTGTATTCAACCTTCCTTCCTTTTTTATACTAACCCGGTTTTAATGGATATAGGCCTTCAAGGCCAGTCCAAATGAACATTTATGTAAAACATATTCTTCGTGAAATTTTTATAAAATGAACTATTTTCTGAATTTTTTCATGTGGTCCATCGCAAAAGTATTTTGAGCAATACAACATTCTAATTTTATATAGCAAAATTGGTTTGGTTTGGCAACTGGTGAGATTAAGTTTTGCAAGAAAAAATAAATTTTAACTGCCGATTACAACGTCGATACACAACCCTCTATACTGAACTTTCCGATCTATTGCAGGCCGACTTACGACAGCTGTAGGTCAGTTGCACATTTCTTTTTTTAATCTGACCACAGATGTGACATAGGTCCTTAGCCATGCGCATGCGAGTTTATTTTTATGCTCTCTCTTCGTAGGTCCGGGATGTACGTATACTTTTTGTGGGTCGGATGTACAATTTTTGTGTATCGGATATACACTTTTTTTAGTCCGGATGGTCATCATTGTAAATCATATGTACACTTTTTGTAGGTCAGGACATGGTTGGTCGGATGTCCACTTTTGTAGGTCGTATGGTCATTCATGGTCGTTACACTTTTGTAGGTCTTATTGTCATCAAATGTATATATAGGTCGGAAATTATTATTTTTGTCATGCGCAAGAGTACAACGGACATTTAAACGAAGTTAAAATTATATCTATGAACATTTGAATGACGTTTCATGTTTTTTTACTATTAAATGACATCAAAATAATGTCAATTAAGATTATGATAATGTCCCTCGTTTGACAAAAAGTTGTAAATGTATTAAATTTAAATAAGAAAAACAGTTGTTAATATTATGTAACAAATCTAAATATTCATCACAAACAAAGATACTATTGTCTTTTTTTTTACTTATTGTAAGAGTATCTTTAATGTTTCCATAGAATCTTCATAACATTGCTGAACTGTTTGTCATTCCCATCCATGGTCCCATAGTCAAGACTTCAACTGTGAAATATATCCACTCTTCAACTGAAATATAATTAATCTAAATATCTAGTAGAAGGAGAGAAGATTAGAAGACTATCAGACTCAGGACTAGACAACTAGTAAATCGGTAGACTAGAAGAATAGAAGACTAGAATACTAGAAGATTAGAAGACTAGAAGACTAGAAGATCAGAGCACCAGAATACTAGAAGACTAGAAGACTAGAAAAGAAGACTAGAAGACTAGAAGATCAGAGCACCAGAATACTAGAAGATTAGAAGACTATAAGACTAGAAGATTAAATGAGAAGAGTAAAAGTAAAGAGAAGATGAAAAGAAGAATAAAGAAGAGAAGAGAAGATGAGAAGTAGAGAAGAAGAGTAGGAGAGAAGAAGATAAGAGAAGAAGAGAAATAGAGAAGAATTGATAAATAAAATAGAAGAATAAAAGAAGAAAAGGACAGAACGAGAGAAGAAGATAAGAGAAGAATTAAATCAAATTCATTATTAATTATCAGTCTTTATTTATTACATATTACATAATTAAGTAGTTTCATAATAAGTAAACAATTAAATAATAACGATTATAAACAAAATTGTGGTCTAATAATTAAACGGCATTTAAAGAACATCTTTCTTAAATCTACGACTTCTATGCTTTGATGATTTCTTTTCCGGTCCCTCGAATACTCAATTTTTGTTTAACCATTTTATTTATTATTTCCGAGCCTCAGTATTAAATAATTTATTAATTTGGCACATGTATAGGATACGTAAATATTATTTAACTAGCTCCATCAGTCCTGGACCAAATTTAACTAATTTGAACTACTTCGCTAAACTAGCTACTGCCAGTTAAAATTTGAGCCACCTATTCAAAGTTAAAGATAAAGCCCGGGATTAGAATTGGTGATCAAAATTTGAACAGGCGATAGGCATTGAAAATTCATTAAATGGGCCCATTGGGTCCAATTAAATAATGGCATCGTGAAAGTTAAAGGGTCTGTTAAAGTAATTTCATGTTTAAAAGAAAAATGCCTGATTCTCAACATTACCTTAAAAACTAAAAGCTTTGTCTGATCAAGTGTATATTATATATCCATGATAATAATTTTGCTAACTGATTATTTTTAATTGTGGTTTCTCTACAGAAGTGTATTAGGCATTTCTCCTACATGAAAGCTATTGAAAGCAAATATTAGAATTGAATACTTTAAACTAAAAAATGACATTATCTTCATTCATCTTTATTATAGATCAGATAAAGGTTTCAGAGTACCATTGTAAATCAGGCATGCTCCTTTTAATGGAGGGTCACCTGAAATTACGGTAACCACCTTTAGATAAAATATTAAAACAAACTCTCAAAAATATTTGCATTTAATTCTGTAATTTTTTAAAGAATTGAATCGAAGATAGTAAGGCACATCATTAGTAGTTTTAGAGAAATAATTAATGGGTCTTTTCGGAGGAAAATGCAGAATGGTTTAGTTAAATAATAAACATACAGGAAACCTTGGGAAAATTTATCCAGTACTGGTAAGGGTTTCCCTTATTGTGATACTCTTACTTAAAAAAGTATGCATTGTTCTTGAATCCACGAAAAGTAAACGTTAAAAGGCAATTTACAGCACATAAAACCCAGAGCAATTCCGTCTAAAAAATATTATCAAAAATTCTGAACATGTTGGTTGCTGAACAGTGAACATGTAATGGGAAGTATTCGGAGATGGTTTTTCTCTTTCAAAACAAGATACCCGTATCATCAGAATCATCCTCACGTTCTAGCAAACCTACGAACAGTGAAATTTTAAAGTCTGTTTTGGAACTTTGAGATGATAATTGAAAATAATTTGTAGATTGCAATGAACGTTGTAAATTATAGAACTCAGTTTTCTAGAAAAAAAATAAAGATGGAATTGAAGTATTTTTCAGTAATTCTATACAGTCGTCGTTGTATATATCAATAAAAAAAGACCGCTTTCAATTTCAATTTTTATATAAACATGGATATTCGATTTACATAAACATGGATATTAGATATACATAAATATGGATATTAGATATACATAAATATGGATATTAGATATGGATATCAGATATACATAAACATGGATATTAGATATACATAAATATGGATATTAGATATACATAAATATGGATATTAGATATACATAAATATGGATATTGGATATACATAAATATGGATATAAGATATACATAAACATGAAAACAAAGAGAATCTGTCGGCTAAAAAACTTTCTTTATTTTACTTGTAATCTTGTAATTAGATAAAAGCGTGTAAACAATCAAACTTAAATAAAAAAGTCTCCTTCATTGTATTAATATAATCGCCTACCACTGTAGAATAGCCAAATAATATGGGAATTAAGTGTCGACATAATGACATTAAAACATCCCACCTTTAACCAAATAAACAAATCATTATAAAATATTTCGATTCATGATTTTGGGTATTTCAATCGTCCATGAAAGTACATAACAGACATACTACATTTTGTCAAGTTGAGAATGGGGAAGTACAAAGTTAATCAACAATAATCCTAGCACTATCAATAAAAGAATGAATTTTGTGTGTAGAACGAATGCTCCATAAAAGTCATATCTTAAATCTTAGTTTTATTGGGAGTCCCTTCAATTTACCTGTTTTAGATGCAGAGTTTTCTCGTCTTGCCTTCCCTGAAACATTATTTTATTTTGTCAATACAGTCAGAACAAGAAAAGATTACACTGTCTTCCTATAGTTTTGGATAAAAATAAAAATGCCACTGAAGATTTGAAACTTGTTAGGAATTCTAATTCTCACACAGGTCTGCTGCTTTTGCAATTCTAAATTGGCGATACATTGCAAACTAGGACCGTAAATGTTGACCCAGCGAGGATGGAAATGTAAAGCGTCCATGAGCCCCGCAAACTGACCTCCAACCGTAAATGTTTCGCAGAATGGCCTCTTTGTCCCCTCCTAGCCAATCAAAATCGTGTCCGAGCCTCATGCTACGTCTGACAGTAGGGGAAATATATTTTTCCGTTTGCGGCCCCTGGAACTTTAATTGGGCTTGGGGGAAAAAAAGTAGAAAAAAGAAAAAGGGGGAAGGAAAGGGAATAAGGAAAAAGGGAAGGGAAAAGGGGATAGAAAAAAGGGAATAAGGGAAAGGTAAGGGAAAAGGGGAAGAGGTATGGTAAAAGGGGGGAAGAGGGAAGGGAAATAATGAAATACTACAGAAGCACAAATTTAAGTATTTCTCAAAAACTATTATGTTTTGTAAATTGGTGGTAATCTAATTAGATTCGTACATGATAAATCTGTGAAATGATACAAAATTTGTCTACCTTTATACAAAGCTGCAATAGTTCTGGACAAGTTAAGGAATTTGTGTAATTTAGAAAAACAAAATAAGAAGTTTTAATTTCAATAAAAGTAGACTTTTCAACATAAAATGCTAATATACCATTAAAAACTTTATGAACATGTCGAGATTTTCTAAAAAAAACTTTTCTTATACAAAGGATTTTCAGAGTCTTTTTACGTGTTATTTAAGTGATTTCATCAATATTATAATTCTGAATAATATATACTCCTGTGATAACTTGCCACTTGGTGCTTACCTTGCCACTGTTTAGCATGATTGACAAGGTTTGAAAGATCTGTAAATGTATGAACGGTATTTTCATTCCTACTTGGAGCATTCTGCTTTCGTACCTTTAACCTAGAAATATTTGTAGATGGTAACTGAAATTTTCATCACAATGGTGCCATAACAATTGTCCTTTTATATCAAGTAACGATGGAATAGACAGAACATAAATTCTTTGTATGTATTTACACAAATCTCGGCAATTTCTTGATAATATAATCTTAAAAATGGTGAAAAAATGTGTTCGTTTATATATAGAAGATATCCACGTCATGAAACACTAGGGACTTCAGAATGCTAAAAAAGAACATTTATTATGTCATATCTGTTCGGTTCCAACTTCCTGTAAACCCTGTAATAAT
>NW_019397628.1:7289-12223 GCF_000591075.1 Eurytemora carolleeae | reverse complement strand
TCTCACCCCTGTTTTTAGAACCCCAAGACGAACACAAAGAACGCCGGGTTCACGAAGGAGGAGAGGGAGGGGTTCACAACTCTCCTCGATAAAGGATTTGTTGACACTTTCAGGTTTCTATTCTTACAGCTGTTTCATTTCAGTATTTTTTTGATTTTAAACCCCTTAAATTGATTTATTAAATACTAGCTGAAGAGCCCAGCGTTGCCCGTGGAAAAATAAATTTAAAAAAAAAATTCTGAAATAAGTGTCCACAAAAATGCAGCCCAATCGGTCTAGCCGTTTTGCCAGCTATAGGCAACATATATATATATATACGAGTGTACTGTAAATTTTTAAGAATTTTTTGAACAGATAAATTCTTTATATTTTTTCTTTATTTTTTTTGCTTATTTTTGTGCTGAAAAAAATTATAAGGTTTTCATAATCGCTCGTTAGAAAACAGTATTGTGTATTGAGAATAACAAGTAAATTTTTAGCAGGTTTTGGAAATTACATTAATTCTTTGTGGATTCTGGATAGTATTCAATGTTTATGGACAGGAATATGATGGGAACTTGCGGATTAAAAATCATTTTACCTGAATTTGAGATTGAGTTGGAATATTGATGGAGGATGAAAATGGATTCAACTTTTTCCAGATAAGCCACCAGCCACTAACATTAATTTTTATTCAAATTTAAAATAATCCTAGATAGATCCCTATTTAACATAATTATTATCATTCAACCTAGAGTGAGAGTATCATGTCCTGTGTTATGTTATGAATGTCAAAATGACTTAACCAATTGAGTCCAATTATATGCTTTAATGTATGGCCAGTAAACATTGAAAAATGTTGATTAAAGAAAATGTTGATTTAATTTTGCATATGCCCCAAATTACAAAAATAAATAGAAAAATTCGTAGTTCACGCAAGGGGGTAATAAGAAAAAAATGGGAATTTATAGCAACATTCAAAACCTAAAATTTTAAAAGAAAAATGTCAGAAAAGACATTTAATTATAATTATTTTAAATAAGAATTATAATATTTGTTTGATCCGATAAGCAAAAGTAATGCTTGGCATCGGTTTAATTCTACTAAACCTAAAAATGACGCTCAGCCTATTTTGTTGATGAATAAATGGATGCCTAAGAGAATCTCCGTAGTTGGTCAGCTTGGTTTCATCAATAGCTGTTACATCAACAGCTAAGATATGACTACAGTTTTCCTAACAACAAAGTATGACTAAAAAATATTAAATAAATTGTTATTAGCTTGATTGCTTCTGACAGGGGTGTACTGTATATTGTCATAAAGGGAGTGTTTGCGAAAAATGAGAGCTTTTGATCGCTACTAGTATCTGACTTTTATCTGTTGCGTCCATAAGGAGAAAATTGTTAAACACGACTCATGTTGAAGAGTCCATACAAATTCAGAAAGTTAAAACATTCAACTCGGATGTTAAAATAATCAATTTAATTCCAAACAAATCATCCAGGTATATAAACCAATAGTCATCGATTATTTTCTACAGCATGAGTCGTTTTTAACAATTTTCTCCTTATAGACGCAACAGATAGAAGTAAGCTGTCAGATTAGTAGCGATCAAAAGCGCTTATTTCTCGCCGTAAGCCTATACCCCCGTTCATTTTTCGCAAACACTCCGTTTAAACCATCATCCCTCCCCCCTTAAAAAAAATTCCCCCCCCCCCCTCCCTTATCCTCCGAATGTTAGGTAAACTTTTTCGCTTAAAAAGATTCAATAAAATTTTGATGTCCACAGCGTCGAATATAATTCCTAAAAAATATACCCCTGACTTTTTATGTACTTTTTTCAGTTCTTTTTAAAATCCATAAGAGATGTTTGTATTCGAAATCCCAAAAACATTGATTTTTTTATGCCAATTGCCGCCCGGAAGATAAATTAACTAACAAACAAAAAACAAACAAAAAACATTTTTTTTAAAGTAATAAATATATTTTTTTTTAAATCATGTGTTCTGTAGTTTCTGCTTCTGCGATGAATGTAAACAAAGGTAAGGCTAGGCAGTAGGCAACAATGCGTGTGATTATATTCCTATTCTTGTAATCTAACGATTAATAAGTAAAACTTAAGGTAAACACAACAGTGAACAAAAAAGTAAATAATGCATGAATCTACTAATGAAGCAATCATCCAATCAATGAGTTAATGTAATTTTAAAGAAATACCTTGAGCATAATGTCTCCAGGTACATTATTTACATAACATCCATCCAACAGCATATGGCCATCCTATAAAACAGCTGAATAATATACAAAAAAAAAATAAATCTGATAAAGTTCAGAAACATATTTTCTTAATAAATAAATAT
This sequence comes from Eurytemora carolleeae, assembly GCF_000591075.1. Lineage (NCBI taxonomy): Eukaryota > Metazoa > Arthropoda > Copepoda > Calanoida > Temoridae > Eurytemora > Eurytemora carolleeae. The sequence goes on along the minus strand of NW_019397628.1, from coordinate 9,884 downwards.
TATATAAATATATATATTTAGGTTATAAGAATGCATCTTATATTCATAATCTACAAATATATGAATCGTTTAAACAAAGGTCATTATCATCATCCAAAGGTTAAATGCGTGCATCTAGTTTAGACTATAAGACTAAAAGAATTTTTTTTTTAAATTATTAAAAAATGCTAAAATTAAGCAAAAATCTGAAAATGATGTAAAGAAAAAATTCATTTAAAAAGTTGTTTGAAAAACTAGAAAACCTTAGGATCACAAATAGGAGGCAGAATCCAAGCATAGCTCATACTGGCCCGACAGTAGCGCCAAAGAGTACCTAGCGGGAAAAATTAAAATTTATGTACATATGAATAAGAATATGAGTATATTTTTCACCCTTTTTGTGTATTTTTCTGAACAAACGATTTCACTGAACTTAAAGTTTTGATGAACGATCCTAAAGTTAAAAAATGAACGATCTAATTGAAGAAGAAAAACACCTGAAGTATGAACTCTCTCTTGTGATAATGTTATATCCGTGGATACACAGTAGAAAGGTAACCAGAGATCCTCAATCTGGATTTCTATAACAAGGATTTGTTAATTATTTCTGTTAATCAAACTCTTATATCATCTTGTACGTACGTACTAAGTATAGAAGATGTTCAGTGAAGTAGAAAATGAGAATATTTTGTCTCAAAACTAGACAAAGTAATCTGGAAACCAGAATTATTTGTCTGGAAACCAGAGCTATTGGTCTGGAAACCAAATTTATTTCTCTGGAAACCAAATTTATTTGTCTGGAGACCAGATTTATTTGTCTGGAAACCAGATTTATTTGTCAGGAGACCAGATTTATTTGTCTGGAAACCAGATTTATTTGTCAGGAGACCAGAGCTAATTGTCAGGAGACCAGATTTATTTGTCAGGAAACCAGATTTATTTGTCAGGAAACCAGATTTTCTATCTGGAAACCAGATTTTCTATCTGGAAACCAGATTTTCTATCTGGAAACCAGATATTCTATCTGGAAACCAGATTTTCTATCTGGAAACCAGATTTTCTATCTAGGAAACCAAATTTTGAGTCAGGAAACCAGATTTATTTGTCTGAAAACCTTATTTATTTGTCTGAAACCAGATTTACTTGTCTGGAAACCAGATCCATTTGGCTGGAAACAAAATTTTTTGAGTCTGGAAACCAGATTAATTCGTCTGAACACCAAATATTTTTAGCTGGAAACTAGATTCTGAGTCTACAGACCAGAATTGTTAGTCTTGAAACCGCATTTTACAAGTCAAAAAAAACTAAAATAAAAAGTAAAATTACCTTTATCAAAAGTTTCTGTGAGTGTCCAGTTAAAATATCCCCCAGTAAAAAGACTCGTCATGGGGTAGGTAAGATCCAGCAGACCAGAATAACGGGTCATGTTATAAAACCATTTTCTAGACTTAGCGGTCATCTCATCAATATCTCGGTGAATAGCCCACAGAGCGCCCATGAAAGCTCCAATACTCACACCTCCAACCTTATCTATAGGGATTCCAGCCTCAAACATTGACCTATAATTTCAAATAAATTAATGTTTTTATTATTATCCTTTACATAATATCAATGAAATTAGTTTTTAAAAGTCGACTATTTTATTAAATTAATCAATGCTTCACCAACTCAAATCAATTAATAAGTCAAAAATAATCGTTCTTTTTAATATTGGCAATTTTATTCGTTTTGTCCATTAAAGACCTCATTTACTACTATGCAAATATCATCATACCTAAGCATGCCTAGATGGGCGGCCCCTCTTGCCCCGCCTCCTCCCAGCACTAAACCAATACTTTTACCCTAAATTAGCAAACTTTAAGGAACTGCAGATATTATTTCAATTGATCTTTCATGTATTTTTATAGAGTGGCATGACCGGTATACGATGTCGCAAACCTTAGAACCCATGATTTGCGAGCTCAAAATTGATCTTTTAGTCACAGCTCTCTGTAAATAAAAACAATGCAGAAAACTGTAAGAATCCAACACGTTATAGGATAAAAAATGGCATTATCTTATTCGTTATTACTCAGATAGAGGTCTAACATTGAGAGTCAACTAAAATTACGTCAGTAATATTGTTAGTGTAAAAAGTGGAATATAATCGAATGAATATTGACCTGAATATGACAAGCTAGGCGATTATAATCTGATGAATATTTACCAGAATATCACAAGCCAAACGATTATAATCTGATGAATATTGACCTGAATATGACAAACCGGATAATCATAATCTGATGAATGTTGACCTGAATATAAAAAACCAGATGATTATAATCTGATGAATATTGATCAAAATATGACAAGCCAAACGATTATAATCTGATGAATATTGACCTGAATATGACAAACCGGATAATTATAATCTGATGAATATTGACCTGAATATGACAAAACGGATAATTATAATCTGATGAATATTGACCTGAATACTAATCTGATGAATATTGACCTGAATATGACGAGCTAAACGGATAATACCTGAATGAATATTGACCTGAATATGACAAGCTAAACGGGTAAAATCTGAATTAATATTGACCTGAATATGACGAGCTAAACGGGTAAAAT
>NW_019397628.1:0-6979 GCF_000591075.1 Eurytemora carolleeae | reverse complement strand
GGTGTCTCCAGAAATCATATGCTTATAATAATTATTGTTTATTGTTTAGTACAAGTAAAAAATTTTTTTTTAAGTATTGTATTTTTTTCAGATTAAACATTAAAATGACTGGGAATAAATCCCTGAGTCATGAATCTAGTAAAAGAAAACAATCATCAATGTTAAGTTTTCTGAAACCTAAGAAAGCTAAGGTTTGTTTAAAATATTTTATTTCTGTAAACTTCATAATCATACACTCAAAAAAATGCTTTTATCACTTTAATGATAAAGAGTCATCACTAGAATAAAGCTGAAAGAATGATTGTTGTCTTTGGTCTTTCTTTTATATTAAGAAATCAGAAATGTCTATAAATATTTTGTAATTTGTAATTGTTCTAACCATCATAAATCTAAAATTGTCAGAAATTTAATATTTAAAAAATACAAATTTCTTTTCACAGAAGAAAAATTGATGATGACATTCATTCTGCTTTACATTGGTTATGACTATATAATATTGTATTTTTAGGAGTCTGATGTCTCCTCCCAGTATTCCTCATCTCCCAATCAATCTACTTTATCAACCAAACATTCTTCTTTAACCTCCTCTTCATCACTCTCTGCCAGTAGTCCTTCTGAAAATACTAGCAATGCAATGTTTAGTTCTCCCACGTGGACTAGTTCTAATACTGCCAGGTCTAATTCTTCACCACCATCATCCAGGTCTAGTTCTTTAACTCCCAGTCCCAGGTCTAATTCTCCACAACTACCTTCCAGATCTAGTTCTCCATCTCTCAGGTCTAGTTCTCCACCTCTAAGGCCCTCTTCCTCCAGTGTTCAGTCTGGCAAAAGTACACCAAATACCTCTGACAGCTTTAGCACATCCACTCCAAGGTCGTCAAATCATTCCTTTTCAAGAAGATCTAGTGATACTTTATCAAGTACACAGCCATCATCTGATAAAGCTTATGTTGACTTTAGTGAAGTTCTAAAGAAGAAACCCAATAAAGCAGAAGAAATTTATTCAGTACTCACTTCCAATTTTATTCCCCCAGAGAATACTTGGAACCAAAGCATAAAAGAATACCCTAAGGCAGGAATTGGGAAGGTTGAAAAGAGGTATTTTCAGAAAAGCATGTGCCCAGATGGTTTTGCCTATTCTTTACAAAATAAAGGAGTTCATTGTGTTCTCTGTTCTCAACTTGTTACTGATGATGTGTTACAAAGATCTGGACTAAAAGTTTTTGTTTCAACACCATGCTCTGATTGGAAAAGAATAAAAGAGAAAATGAAAGTTCACATGCAAAGTGAAGTTCATCTTTTGGCTGATACCAAGAAAGTCGCCAACATCAAAGCATTTGAGAAGGGAGTTTCAATCGAATCGTTTTATCAGGAAAGACTCAGAGAAAAGAGAGAAAAAAATACTGAAGTGCTACATACTCTGGTCGACAGTGTACTTTATCTGGCCATTCAGGGCTTACCCTTCAGGGGACATGATGAAAGCTTGAAAGATGATTCCAAAAATCCAGGAAACTTCTTACGTCTGTTGAATCTCTTGAAGAAGTATGATACAAATCTTAATGAAAGTATAAGTCTGAAAAGCAAGAAGAAAGGGGCCAAGGAGATGACAAGCTGGAAAATTCAAAATGAGATAATTGATGTAGTAGGTAAGAAAAACATAAATCAACAGTTCAAGAGATTGTTCACTTATTTCCTTACTGTCCCATTTTTGCAATCAGAAACACAACTAAGCTAATCTTATCCTTTAAAGATGTCCATTGAGAGCTAGATTCATCTGTTTTTGGCAAACATGAGATGATTTTTTTAAAGAAAAAGTATCAAAGACTCTAGCCCCAGGAACATTATTGAATGGTAAGATAGACCTAGTTGTTTGAAAATTCGAAAATTAGAGTAGGGCATGTGTGTTTTCAAACAAGTGAACAATACCTTAAAGTATTAATGAAACATTTCAAATTGAAACTTTTAAGTGAACACAATGAGTTTAGCAAACTCTCTCTGATTTATATTGAACTCTTTCTGTCAGCTCTTTTTATGTTCAATCCCATATATCCGTCTAACATTCCATCTAATTACACTTTCAAAGCTATGATTTTTATAATTTTTCTGTTTCTCTAGGTCGCCAGATGGTTTTAAAGCAAATCATTGATGAAGTCAGAGAAGCGATTGGATATACAATAATAGCAGATGAAGTGACAGCATATAAGAAGCAGTTTATGTCACTATGCATCAGATTTGTTACAAAAGAGTTGAAAGTAACAGAGCAATTCCTTGATTTCAAGCCTGTAGATGATATCAGAGGAGAAACTTTATTTGAGGAAATCTCAAGTTTTATGAGGGAAAACAACTTACCAATGGAGAACTGCCTTGGACAGGCCTATGATGGGGCCTCTAACATGTCTGGAAAAGTCAAGGATAGTATACATGAATTTTATCTTTTCAATTAAATCAAATTTTCAAATAGATTTTTTCTAAATATATCATTCAAAAAGAATCATGTATGGTATACTTAACTTTCTACAAGAATTTTAGAAGAAAACCCCAGGGCTCTGTATCTGCACTGCACATCGCACAGTTTAAACTTATCTGTGCAAGGTTCATGTAAATCAATAGATATGGTAACTCTTCTTTCACAACTCTCGGAATGCATTGATTTCTTTACAACAGGCCCCAAGAGAGAAACTCTTGCTCTGCATCTAGCCAAGAATGATACAAATCTGAAAGATTTTAAAAAAATCCTGATAAAGCCATCAGATACAAGGTGGACACAGAGAGATCTGTCTTGGGCTAGAGCTGTGGTGGCGTATCCTATCATGGTCAAGGCTCTAAGAATCATTGTTGGAGTAGAAAGATTTGATGATTATGATGTAGAATTTGATGTAAGTACAATTGGCAGAGCAAGATTAATTCTGCAAACAATGGAGTCGGCTCTCTTTGTGGTTGGTAAGCTTTAGAATAAGTTTTAATTCTCCTTTATTTAAGAGGGATGGGGAAAAATGTTTTAGAACTTAAAAATGTTTCAGTACTTAGAATATTTGTTTAGAATTGCATACTATGACAACAGTAATGGCCCCATTCAGAAAGATCACGAAGGACCTCCAAGGAAGAGAAGTTGACATACTAAATGCATATGCTTCCATTGAGGAATTGAAAACCCAATACTCAGCAATGAGAAACACTGATGACGAAGATGCAGAGGGAGAAACCAAATGTGAAAAGTTTTTTCATGAAATATTCCTGAATTGTGAAAGGTGAGTTGTAACCTTTCTTTTTTCTAAACTAACCAAAAACGAGTTAAAATTTTTGATTTTTTAACCTAATCATATTTAGAGTTTGTGAAACCCTTGGAATAGAGTTGAAACAGCCAAGAATTGTAAGTCGCTCTACAATGAGAGCAAATTACATCACAAGCTCCACTGAATTCGCCAGGTCCGATATCTGTCTGTCTGTCAGCTGGGACCCAGTTTTAACTGAGTATAAAGAAAAACTTTGAAAATTTTTTGCAATTTGAGTCGTATATTTTAGGGCGCTAGACGGAATTTTTAATTATATCACTTTAAGTTTTTAATTTCAAGGACGTGATATTACAGATTTAGTTTTTGATAGTGAAGGATTAAACTTTTCAATCGATTTTCAGTAAGGCAGATATTAGAGATACTTGACATATTATTAAAGGGAAATTGCATTAAATTTTTTTGTCAGTGACCACTTTTAAATAGGATTTTTGACAATGGCGGTGGAATAATATTAAAGAGTTAACGTCTGCGAATCTTCTACGGGCTCCTATAGGCTTTATTTAATCTTTTTTACCGTTATTCTGTCCGTTGTGAGATTTTCTGACTCATACAGCCAGCGTGCACAGGATCAGGAGGTTCTCGTCAAGCTATTTTAAAAGTATAAGAGAATTTTGAAAATATGTGTAATTATTTTAAGATTATTTAAAAGCAGGACGATAAAAAGGAATTTTTTTTCCGCGATTTAATTGTTAAATTTCAATTGGTTTTTCAATTCATTCTTACAAGGCATGAAAGGCGAAAGTGCCATATTTTAACAATAATGTGAAAACAAGAAAATATATATTTGCTCATCCAAATTTATTTAAGAGCCAAAAAATAAACTAGAAATTTCGATAATGCAGTAAAATTTCTTTGTTAAGATTAAATTTGAAGAAAAGTATTTTCATTTTCTGTCTTTCCAGGCAAGCTGAAAGGCAAAAGTGCCATAAGGAGTTTACGTTACTGTGTCGGACATATGTCGGACATTTTATTTTTGAATGAGTTCATCAGGAACCAGTAGTTAATTTAGTTAACTTTTTTCGGAGGATAAGTAAAGTGTATAAATATGTATATTTATACTTAAAATTTTTTTCCCAAATGGAAAAACACAAATAATTTTTTTTTTGCAAGAAACTATGTTGCGTGTGGATTATTCTTACCGTTTTCCACAAGCTATTAGGCACAATTCACTCCTCAGTTTTGAGATAGTTTGAAATGTTTAGGCAGTAGGAATAAGTTGAGAAAAGGATAGATAGGAATAGGTACTGTAATAGGAAGTTTTAAAATAAACTATTGGCAAGTTTTTAGCAAAAGTCAGCAAAAATAGGAAATATTTTGCTTTTACGAGTTTTAATACTGACGTTTAAATACCGACAAATATTGTCATAAGTCAGCAAAAATAGGAAATATTTTTAGTTTAGGAGTTGTATATTGATTGACAATTGACAAATATTGGCATAAGTCAGCAAAAATAGGAATTATTTCTGTTAGGAGTTGTAGATGGAAAAAGTAAGTTTAATTGCTGAGAATTATTGAAATGTAAAAACATTTATTTTAGGATTTTTACAAGGAATAAATAAATACTGACATATATTAATATAAGTCAGCAAAAATAGGAAATATTTTTATTTTAGGAGTTGTGAATTGATTGACAAATGACAAATATTGGCATAAGTCAGCAAAAATAGGAAATATTTTTTTAAGGAGTGTAAAAATGGAAGAAATAAGTTTAAATGTTGGAATTTCTTGAGTTGTAAAAATAAAGATTTGAAGGTTGAATTTTTGAAAAGGTAAAAAAATTTGGAAGATTAAAAGGTTGAAGTTGGTTGACAAATGACAAATATTGGCATAAGTCAGCAAAAATAGGAAATATTTTTTTTATAAGGAGTGTAAAATGGAAAAAATAAGTTTAAATGTTGGAATTTTTTGAGTTGTAAAAATAAAGATTTAAAGGTTGAAATTTTGAAAAGGTAAAAAATTTGGAAGATTAAAAGGTTAAATTGAAAAATTAAGTTGAAAAATTATAAGGATAGTAAGATAGGAGTTGGATTAAGTATAGGATTAGGGAAAAGGATTTGGATTAGGATTAGGATTAGGATTAAGGGATTGGTAGGTGAAAGAGGTGTGGACGAGTACCTACATGAGGACTACCCAGGGTTTTACTGACACAGGCTGGGGTACCCATGTGAGGGGGGGGGAATCCTGTGCTTTGTGCTCATTGGGGCAAATCCTACAGTCCATAGCAATATCAAAGGTGCATGTGTAGCTCGAGTTACATGAAAAACCTTCAAGGTTAATGGCATACCCTGATCTCCGGTCCCCAAAAAAATTTGGCACGGAGAGATTAGCCTTCGGAACAAGTTTAATAACCGCCTTTCCGCCTCCCTGAGTTTGCACTAACCCGGACCGCGGTGCAACTAGGGGGGTGAGAGGTTTCACGACGCACGGGGGTACTTGCCAGGCTCTCTTAATTGTGTTGATAACACTCTTACAGCAACAGCATAGCGTGGGATCGCGTCCTCGGCGACGACTAGATTCTCGACAACTTCAATCTCATTAACGCAACCCCTTTCATCCCTTGACAAATTTGACTTAACCCCTTCAACACTCTCAATATCAGACCGGGGTTCAGGACAGGTAGAAATTGACACGGGTACTGGCTTAGCTTTGCCATCTTCAATCCCCCTGTTCCTGCCCATGGCGTTAGACTCCCTCTCTACATGAACATCCCCTGCACAGGACCCAACCCCCACCCCGCCTACCTCACTGGGGTTATCCAACCTGTCCAGCATCCCCTGGAAGTCGGACATATACGCATCGATTCCACCCTCCTCCACCTCCATAGGAACAGTAATCATTTTGTCAGACATTTCTCTGAAAAATAACATTATGGTAAATTTGTACTTCACAACATTGATAAACGCAGTTGCGTTGGTATCCTTAACGGATCCATAAACGCCGCAATATCTTTGAGTTGTGGTGTATTTCTTTTCCAATTTCAAGACATTTATTTTTGGAACAAAAATTTCAAATATATTAAAAATATCCTCGAGGGATTTACTTTTATTGCATTCCAGTGAGGACGCTATGTTTTTGTTCAGATTGTCCAAAAATAGGACGAACTCAGGTTTTCCATTGAAGGTTATATTTTTATAATTAACGTAAAGATGTAATGCAATTGTTGCAGGTTTCCGGTGTATCTTTAGGTTTGAAAAGCGTGATTCGTCAGAATTATCCTTGTAGGATGGACTCTTAAGGAATCTTGATTTAAAAATTATTAATGGCTCAATTTTGATACAAGGTATGCAAAGCTTACACTGTAACTTGAATATATCTTCCTTATTGAGTCTCACACAAAATAGCGGTCTAGCCATGAGTAGTATTGTCATGGTTTGGTATGGCAAAACACGGGCGGTTGCAATTATTATTGTCACCCGCACGATATTAATAAGGTTGTTATTATATTTAGCAAGAAAGCTTAAATTTAAATCAATTTCCATATTCGACAAACAAGGGTTTGTTAGTTCTAGAAGTGTGGTAAGAAATGAATTGCTTTAATTTGATAGTATTGTATATTCGTCTATTATTCCTTGTGGAAAATATAAAGTACATGACTATAAAGCAAATAATGTTGGTTGTTTCGATATTAAAGGATATTGGATTGCTACAGCCTAAGAAAATTGTAATTTTTAATTCTTCATGAGATA
>NW_019397627.1:0-53605 GCF_000591075.1 Eurytemora carolleeae | reverse complement strand
AGTGTAGAGTGTAGAGTGTAGAGTGTAGAGTGTAGAGTGTAGAGTGTAGAGTGTAGAGTGTATGAAAGTATATTTCGGGGAATAAGTTCCCTATTATATTCTAAAGTCAATCATAAATAGTGGTCTAAATGATGTTTTTGATCTCTTTGGATTCCTAAACAGTTCTATATATATACATCCTCAATATATACCTATATATTTCTCATTAATCTTTTCCTCTTTATGCATCATTATATATAGCAGAGTAAAGTTTATTAAAGCACATTGTTTTGTAAGCCATTTTCCTACTCAAATAATATGTCTATTTTATTTAGTTCTGAAATGGAGCCTTCATTTAAAAATTCTAAAAACTTTTCTTATAAGTAACTGTTTAAAACTTTATTTTGAGAATGTCGTTATTATGTCATCTTAAAAATCGAATACCTGAAACCTCAGATTTAATTAAAGTGATTTTTTTGGCAAAGAAGTGTAAGAAAATAGTCAAAATATATTCAATTCAAAACTAGATTAAAAAATCCAATGCAGCATGGGTAAAGATGGTCAATGTTTACCACTACACTCCCCTCAATGTGCAAATTATTAGTTTTGAATATTAAAACAACTTTTAAAAAAGACGATTTTTCGCAAGTTAAAAGTGCCAACAGGAAACAAGTTTTTAGGAAACTTAAGGCTAAATAATTTACTAATGCAAGCTTAAAAAAATCTTCAAAATCATCAATATCGATTTGAAATCGTAAAAATCCGTTAAATTATGCAATAACTAATAATTTGATAAAACACTGAGAAGCAAAAATCTGATATTTGTGACCAAAAATTTGCAGAATCCCGACACAACCAGTTTTTTTGGAAATAACTGAAACAATTAAAAAAAATATCGAACTAAATAACTAAATAACGGACATTATTCACAGCGCTTTTGTTACCAATTTTGACATGTTTTGAAGAAATTTCTTTATTATAAGGACTTTTTTGGATTTTGAAATGCTAAATATCAATTGCGGTTTTTAGACATATGCGCCTGAAATTCGGCATGAACTCATATTTATATAGTCACATCACATCTAAAAAAAGTGAAAAATCGATCACAATTAATTTTCTTGAAATGAAATAGCTCCAAACGACATGCTATACCTGCAAATGGGAGCGTGGGGCGTCAAATGTTGCTTGAATAAAATACTTAAGAACAAAATTTAAATATTTTCAGAAAAAATACCTGAAAGCATATTCGTCGCTATCTCCACTATAGCTGTCTGTTCCACTACCATCATAGTACCTGTTCAGGCTATGCGCTCTTCTTTGGGTAATAAGAAGAAGAAGAAAACCTTATTTCCCTGTCTCCATTTAGTTTGCCAGATATGTCTGTATCTGATTTCTATCCTAAAATGTAATATTGATAAGTATTGGAGAAAAAATGACATTTTATCTAGAGATTTTGTTTTGTATGTTTTTTGAAAATATCCATTAAAATATTCCTACCAGCATTCTTACATTGGTTTCATGAAGAGTGAAGGGGGAGGGGATGATACTACTTTAAGTTTAGATGCAGAGGGGAGGGAGGGGGGGGGGATAAAAATATTTGTTTCTATTTAAACTGGTTAATGAATATTTATGCAAGAAATTACACTAATTTAATTCCACGGAATTAAAACATTTCTTTTTCCAGCAGTAAGTGTTTAAAACAAACAAAAAGATCCCCCCTCGGAACCACATCAAATTTTCCACAAGATTAACTTTTTCATCCAGAGTCTTGAACCCCTATTGTAGAGCAGAAGTTTAGCTTGAGGCCAAAATGGTCACTTGAGATTTTATTAATATTTTCCTCCCAGGAATATCAGATTAAGTATAGAAATATATTTTAACCAGCTTGGAAACCCTGGTTTGTATGGAGTTTTCTTTAAAGAAGCAAACCAGGCTAAAAACTCTCCCCAATTAAAATTTAAAATACTTTGTATATTAATATATTCTATTTTAGAATAGGTTGGAAACCAAGCATTGCTTGAAAACTAAACTTTTCTATAAACCCACTATAAACACCAATAAACCCAATTTATTTAGCAAAGCTAGTAATACTCCCGTGGTTTTCCCAAATTCCCCAATCAAAGTTGATATTTTAACTTAATAAACAGTTCACAGATTGTTTTTTGACGTTCTTCAATGTTATAATTTAAACAACTTAGTCTAAAATGGAAATTGTAAGTTTTCTTCTCTCTATTCTAGAAATATAACGATAATGATTTCTTGATTAGATAGGATGGGGGGGGGGGGGTAATTTGTGAGCATAAAAATGTACATAAGGATGGAAATCAAGGAGTGTCTACTGTCTACCTCTATAATAAGAAAATGCACCCACCCCTACTCACATAGTTAAATCTTTAATATAAAGTAGAGGTAAACCAAATAAGTAAGATAGTTTATCTAGAACATGTTACGGGAAAGGTAGAGGAGGTAGAGTGAAGGGAAAAAAGGCAAAGAGAAAGGAAATGTGACGGTAAAATGGACTTTAAAAGAAAAGAAAGGCGACGGGGAAAGAAATATAAATATAAATAAGGAAAAAGAGAACAAAATGAAGAAAAGATTGAAGGGAAAGGAAGGCTGTAAAGAAAGAAAGATTAAAGGGAAAGGAAGATAATAGGGAAAGGAAGATTGACGGGAAAGGAAGATTGAAGGGAAAGGAAGGCTGAAGGGAAAGAAGGCTGAAGGGAAAGGTAGGCTGAAGGGAAAGAAGGCTGAAGGGAAAGGTAGGCTGAAAGGAAAGGAAGGTAGGTTGAAAGGAAAGGAAAGCTGAAGGGAAAGGAAGATTGAAGGGAAAGGAGAGGTGAAGGAAAACTGTGGTTTGTTAGTAAGGAAGTAAAATTCATTTCACGGGCAGATGGGATAAAGCAGGAGATACCAGGAGATGCTACTTTGCATATTTTGATGGGAGGCGGATGATGCATTTTAAATTTGATTGATCGGTTGCTCGTTCAACTTTCAATATTTTATAAATGAAGTTTGTGCAGCTTTAGATAGTTATCATTTATTTACTATGTTAAGGTTTACGATACACTACTAACCAATAAGTCAAGACGTCAAGAGAGGAGAGGTGTGCATGATTATTGTATCTGTTATTGTGATCAAAACTGATACATGTTTAACTTCAGAGTCAATATTTTTTAATGCTTTTGAATAATATTTTTTTCTGAATTCGTCCTTAATTTTCTTTGTCTATTTTTATCACGAGTGTGTCTAAATTTCTTGGGTTTGCTTTTTCTTAAGTTTGACCTCTTTGATTTTTGTTTCTTGGTTGTTCTTTAAACTTTCTGTGTATCAGTGAATGTGCTGTTTTTGTCCATGAGTGTGTCTGTTTATTCATGATTTTTATCTATTCATGACAATTGTCATTGTTTTTTTTTTTAAATTGATTTAATTCAATTTTAAATTATTTAGTTTTTATCTCATTTTTTACCAGTTTTATTGTTTACCTTAAAGAATCATATCCGTCGAATGGAATCCAAAGTTTATCCAATTCTGGTTTATAAAACCATCTAACCTCCTCAGCTGTCAACTCACACACCTGGATATATACAGTCAGATCCATTAAACTGTGAACAAAAAGACCACTGATTTAAATACTTCATTGTACATGAAACACAGCAATTGTGCTGCAGGGTATTTTATTTAATAAATTTATTTTCATTCTACTCACTATAGTTTCAGTATAAGTAAATATTTCCATTTACTGATAGTGCCGATTGAAGGATTCATAACTCTGATTGGATAATAAGATAGAAAGATAGATGTTACTGCCATACTATTTCTATTGGTTCAGAATAGACAACAAACACATTACTGAACCCTGATTGTATCAGGTCCTAATGGACTCGGCATACAGGAGTGTACTGGTACTAGTGAATTCTAAAGTATTTGTCCACAACACTGCATACTCAGTTTAACTACCTTACATTGCCGGTCTGTCCCTTTAAAGCAGTAATTATTACTGCTGGGTGTAGCGGAATTGGCTGATTTACAAAACATTAATGTGGCCTTATTTTTAATAAAGTTAAATGTCCCTTCATAATAATTTATCAGTGCAAATATTAGAAAATTTTCCTGGTGCAAAATAGAAATAAGAATGTATAAATCAGAATATAAATTGTTTAGTTACAAGTTTGTTTTAAATATTTAGCGCTTATGATGGTGATAATATCTTAAAGGTTCATGTTTACGGAAGTACTCTGTAAATGGTAATTCATGATTGATTCAGGAGCAATATTCATCGAATACACTTCTGTGTGTGAAGTACTCATTCAAGAATACATTTAGATGATACCAGGGATACCAGGGATACCAGGGATACCAGGGATACCAGGGATACCAGGGATACCAGGGATACCAGGGATACCAGGGATACCAGGGATACCAGGGATACCAGGGATGCCAGAGATACTAGGGATACCAGGGATACCAGGGATACCAGGGATAACAGGGATACCAGGGATACCAGGGATACCAGGGATACCAGGGATACCAGGGATACCAGGGATACCAGGGATACCAGGGATACCAGGGATACCAGGGATACCAGGGATATTGGGGATACCAGGGATACCAGGGATACCAAGGATACCAGGGATACCAGGGATATCTTATTAAAAACTAACCTCCTCTCTTGATCTTGGTTTTGGTACTGTGGATCCTGGATTGTGTAAAAGTCCTAAAATATATTAAAACTATTTTGCTAGTTTACCTATTTTCTGGTTACAAAGTTTCAAAGTTAAAACTATTAAATTAAACTTGTTTTTGCCTTATGCCTAGGCTGATTACAGTGTACAACTTTACATTAGGTATTTATCATTTAAGCTTAGCATTTGATTAATAAATAAACATTTATATATATCTATCTTTCTGCCTATCTTTTCTCTGCAATATGCATTTTGTGATTAGGAGTAAACTAATTGTATCTTTTGTCATTTTTCTGAATTCCATCCCCACCTCAAAGCAACAAAAATGTGTCGAAGCTTGGTAAAGTTGTATAATCTAAATGTAAATTGTCCAAACTGGCAAAAAAAAGGTTTTAGTCTCACAGGTAGAAACACTCGGGTTTGGAAATTAATTTTGATATATTTTATATCCTCTTCAGTCCATACAGAAAATGACCAAAATATTAAAAATTAAAAATAAAGATAATGTAACAAATAACTTTCTAGAAATTTATAAAAAAGTAATTTGTAGAAAGAGCTAAGGGCAACGTTTCTTGTATCAATACTTTTTTCCATTTTCGAGCACAAGTTTATGAAATGAACAAATAAAAATCATTTAAAAAGCCTAAAATAAAAGTTGTAGGATTTTAGTAATAAATATATATTTATCATTTATATTTGTCTAAAGCAAAATTACATTAAACAATATAAAAGTTCACAAACTAATACTCTTTTCTCTGGATATTGCATTTTATAATTGACAGGTTATGTACTACAGGCTTAGTTGTGTGTTGCTGTCCGGGCTATACATAATCAGAAGTGTGAATTCATTTTAAAAAATGGAAAAATTACGGTAACATTTTACGGGTNCCAGTAGGAAATAGAAGTTTGCCAAGGAATTTTTGCTCTTCTTGAAATATATTTGGAATTTCAGTTTCACCAATAGTAAAGTTTATTCTGCTAGGTACACCTGATCTGATGGAAAATGATCTACATTTTGCTGGTTTTAATCTCATTCCCATACTTTCAATCTTGGATTTTATTTCATTTTGAATTTTTTGATGTTTTCTCAGATCTGTTGTTATCAGGCAAAAATCGTCAGCATAGGGCAGAGTAATAATTTTCTCTTCATTCAGATTAAATCCATAATCATTCTTACTCTGTAGAAATTTAATGATTGGATTGAAAACCATCAGAAATATGATGGGACTAAGCGGGTCACCTTGAAATACTCCTCTTTTAAAGGGGAATCCATCAGTAGAGAAGTTGTCCGTATAAGATGAATAAAGTAAAAATGATTTCTTGGTCCGACGAAAAAACGTCTGATGCCTAGGGGTGGATCGACGAAAAAAAGAAATCGTTTGTCAAAAGCGGTCGTTTTAAAAACTATCGTTTTTAAAAAGTTTGTTGTTTCGTTTTCAATCGTTAACGACAACCCTTCGTAAAAGATCGTTAAAGGGAGTGATCGCGAAAAATGAAAGGGGGTATAGGCTTGATGCAATAAAAAAAAGCGCTTTTGATCGCTACTAATCTTACTTCTATCTGTTGTGTCTATAAGGAGAAAATTGTTAAAAACGACTCACACGGTGCGTCCATAAAAATTCGGAAAGATGCAATATTCAACTCGGATTTAAGAATGCGTCGAAAAATAATCGATGACTATTGTTTATAATATCTGAATGATTTGTTTGGAATTAAATTGATTTGTCTATGATCCGAGTTGAATGTTGAATCTTTCTGATTTTGTATGGAGTGGACGTTCTTCGGTAATAGTCGTTTTTAACAATTTTCCTTATAGACGCAACAGATAGAAGTAAGATTAGCAGCGATCAAAAGTGTTTTTTTATCGCATTAAGCCTAAACCCCCATTCATTTTTCGCGAACACTCCCTTTAACGAAGAGAGGAGGAGAGAGGAATTCTGACATGAAGGACATTGGTATTTATCATTGAGTAGTTTTTAAAAAAAATAACAAGAAGTTTTAGCTTCCCCATAATTTTTTAGGGACCTTTTTTATAAACCTGAATGTAAGACGACATTCGGTAAAATTGCATATAAGATGAAATTCATAAATTTCATTTTTTTTTTCGTTTTTTTAAAAACATCGTATAAAAAACGGTCCCTTATCGTTTTTTTCTGAAAACGATATGATCGTTTTTGAAAACGATCGAAAAACGAAGCGAAAAACGATTGTTTTTCGATCATTTTCAAAAACGATTAATTCAACCCTACTGATGCCTCATTACATACATTATACAACCCCATTAGTTGGAGAGTATTTACAAATTAAATAGTTTGCTGCAACTGGATCTTCTTAACTATCCTTCTTATGTGATACAGACCCATTCGGAAAAATAACAATTAAAAGAAACAATTTAGAAAATACTGGGTAATCTATTTAATGTAACTTATATGCACGAGAATGCTTTTGTACATAAAAAGAAAATGGGATTTTAGACAAGAAATAAAATACAAGACTAGTTGGAATTCATCCAAAGAATGTCGGGAAAAGTAAATATTGATTTGTGAAAACGTAATAGGATGTTGAGGAAATCTTTCTTTTGATAATGATTTAGATAATCAAGCCTAGATGCATTAGCTAATGTTTCAATGTCATTCTAGATAGTTATAGATAGTAGATAGTAGATAGTAGATAGTAGATAGTAGATAGTAGATAGTAGATAGTAGATAGTAGATACTAGATAGTAGATAGTAGATAGTAGATAGTAGATAGTAGATAGTAGGTAGTAGATAGTAGATAGTAGATAGTGGATAGTAGATAGTAGTTAGTAGAGAGTAGATAGTAGATAGTAGATATTAGATATTAGATAGTAGATAGTAGATAGTAGATAGTAGAGAGTAGATAGTAGATAGTAGATAGTAGATAGTAAGTAGTAGAATTTAGATAGTAGATAGTAGGTAGTAGATAATAGATAGTAGATACAAACACAAATATGTACTTTGACTTACTGTAATAAAATAAGATAGATAATACTATAAGGGAAACCTGAAACCTATTACTATAGAAATATCATTTTATAAGAATATTAAGAACAAAAATAGTATATATTGCATTTCCATTCCTTCTTAAGAATGCTTGTAAAAGAATATAGTATGCAAAAAAGCATAGTTACAAACTAATGGGTTATTTTAAGATTTAGACCTCACTGAATCAAGTATCAGAAATGGTTGCACATTTTAATATACATGCGTTTTTACTTATTTCTTGTAGTTTAAAAACAGAATTCTGAATCTAGACCTTTGGTCATTTGACCCTATGTCGGTGATACGAATCAAATCATTAATATTCAAGGAAATGATTCCTTGCCCCAAAGACTAATTTTATATTTGCAACCTTTTTCAAATTATTAATTATGTTGGATTAACTAAACTTTTGAAATATCACAGGTTTACACTATCCGGTTGCAAAGATAGGAATTAGAAAATTTTAGTTTGTGGCACAGAAAAAGATGTTTTATCGAATTTTCCCATCTTTTATTGACAACAACCATCCTTTAATATTAATAAATAACCTAGAAACTGTGGGATAAAAAGCTGCAGACTAAGAGCAACTTATTTTTTGAAAATATGGATGAAGATTGAGTAGATTTATAAAGCGAAAAGAAAATTCAATCTTCCGCATTTCTCTTTATAAAGAAAAGAGAATAGGGAAAGTGTGAAAGTCAGCTGAAACACATAAATTACCAGAAACTAAGAAAGAATGAAAGAAAGAAACAAAGAAAGAAAGAAACTATCTACTCAAGTTTATCTGACCATTTACCCGTTTTTTCTTTGTCTAAATGTACACAACATGAAGGTGATATTTGTAGCAAACCAGTTCTAATTAGAAACACTTCAATCGAAAATAAAACCAAGTTTAAGGAAAAATTGTTACTCAATGACTGGACTCATGTTATGATAAATGAAGATCCTTCTACAGCCTTTTCTGAATTTTCTAACACTTTAAATAATATTTATGAAGAAAGCTTTCCATTTATCAAATATAAACCAAACAAAAATAAAAATTCTGTTAACCCTTGGTTCACTTCCGCCTTGCTAGTGTCAAGAAAACAAAAAGAAAAATTATTTAAGAAAAAAATCCTGAATCCAACTACAAACAATTTAGAAACTTTTAGAAAATATAATTCTGTTTANGTAAAAAAAAAAACTGTGTATCATGTGGATAAACTTAGTCTTTACTATCTTCTTCACCCTGTAGTTCATAAACATGATTCTAATAACTTATGTTACCCTCTGTTCCAACCCTTACGCTGAGTATCCTCCCTTTTCTTTATACTCCCTCACCTCCTCCTTACCTTTTACCTGAGTTATTATCATTCTTATGTTTAAAATGTACAATGTACATTGTTTTTATCTGCAATTATCATTCGTTTATAGTGGGCCAACCAATTAAAACAACCTACTCTGGTTAGGCGGGTCCAAACTACATAGTAAATTGTGATTTTTTATTTGTATTATCTCGTGCTTTGTAGTTGAATAAAAATATGAATGAATGAATGAAACAAATGGTTTACATTTTTTTTAAATGTTCTCTCTGGGAAAAAGACCTACAACGATTTTTTTTAGAAAAAACATTCTTCTTTTCCTCGACAGTTAGAAATAAACTCATTTTCTTTCAATCAATCAAGAAAGAAGACAAAAAGTGGTTTAAATTCTTCAGAAAAATATGTTCAGGCTCGCTAGGAAGATAAAAAAACGTAAAATTGTTTAATTTTTTTCTTTTAAATACTTCCTTTTTTCGACAGTTGGAAATAAACATATTTTCACTAATTATCTATCCTTCCTTCTAAACATATTTATCCCTAAAGCATTGATTTTGGAAGATAAGAATATGAATCTAAGCTAAATATTTTCTAAAAGACAATGAAATCCTGAGATGCTTCATCCTAAATTTATTCTTTCTATTTTGCTAGGGGAAGGAGTGGGGGGGGGAAGGGGAGAGGGAGTACTCTGTAAATATGTATTCATGTAGTAAATGCCGAACTCTTAAAAGCTCGTCCCCATAAGTATCAGTCCAGCGGCCGAATTTAAAGAATTTGAGCGGCGGTTTAAATTTAAGCCGCGGTTTAAATATGGTTGGTTCCACTTAAAATTGTATCAAATGTTTCAAGATTTAAACCGGCACTTAATTTAAACCGGGTTTTGGCGGATTTAAACCGCGGCTCAAATTCTTTAAATTCCATCTCAGGAATATCAAACAGAAAACGATCCACACGGCTACAATCCAGTGAACTATCAACGCCACTACCACTGAGCACAATTTTGTTTGCTATGTCAACCAGACAATAGAGATCTATTTATCAAAGCCAATATTCAAGGCATGATCTCAATTTGTATGTTTCAACAAAACCAAATTACTTTATACTGTAAACCAAAGCAGAGTTCTGATTTTAACTAACTGTATTTGAGGTTTATGTTACAAGTTAAAGTTACTAGACGTAATTACAATTCCTACGTCGTTATCTATATCACATGTTATTTATTACAGCACAATTTAAGTAGGTGCATTTAAGGCGCTTTTTTATAGGATTAGCGAGGATAGATATAATGTAGTTAAGCTATTTCCACACATATTCATTAGTTGAATGTACATTTTATAAAGGGTTTAGGCTAACCATGCTACGTAATACGTATTCATTTGAAACGAAGTTCAAATGAATAATGGTCTTTTTTCGTACAAGTTTACAAACATAGATAATTAATGTACAATGTACTGCAAGTTTACAGTATATCATGTGACCCGATATTTATTACATTCCTGCATAAGCCCTAATTGTATAATCATAAATACAAAATAGACTGCAGTATCAGACCTACTTTGTTGAAAACCAGTTGTTAAAAAGATTTCATTCTTAAATTGGCAACAGAGAAATGGATTACTTGACCGGAAAGGAAACCGTCTAAATCCTCATTGTGACTAAAAACTGTAGAAGCAAGATCTACATTTCGAGATGAAACAGATTCAGTTGTTCATCTAGTGTGTACTTTATGTTCTTCCCTCTTCAAACTTTTTTAATACACCTTATAGTTCCGTAGTAGAACTATAGTAGATAGAGATAGATATCTAGATAACTAGACAACTAAAGAAGTAAAGAGTTATAGAAATAGAGTTATAGAAAAGTAGATAATAGATAAAATAAGAGAGTTATAAACAAGAGAAGTGGATAGATAGGCAAACTTCCTTCCCTGTCATAGAAAGAGACTTCTCTTTTTAAGTTTTTCATCAAGTCAAATTCTATGATGTGTTATGAACCTAAGAGATAGAGAAATATATTGAAGGAAAAGGAGGTCAGAGGAAAGAGGAAAAGAAGGGGGAAAAGGGGGGGAAGATGGAACCAAGGGGGAGGAGAAACTTTGGAGGTGGAGGGGATTATAAGGGTAAAAACTAAAGGACAGACTTATAGCAAAGTTGAGGATGTCCTCTAAAGGCTTAGCAGTAATATAGAGAGCATTGTAAATAGTTTAAGGGGGGGGGGGAGAGAAGGAGAGCAGGAAATTCATTGCGAACCAAAATGTGCATGCTCTCAAAACAATCGAATAGTATTTTGCCAATTACTCCTTTCAAACTTAAGCTAAAAACAAGGGCATTGCACTTTTATAATGCAATATGTCTAGGGCCACAAAATAAGTATAAATCAGTTGGTCAGGTAAAACCAACGTCCAAGTCAAGGCTGTCTAATTAAGTTTCAGGGTTGTCTATATCTTAGTAAATTGTGAAGGAGTCAAGGGAAGGTACAATGGGGTGGTAAGTTAAGGGATCATGTAAAAGAAAGTAAGTGGTAAATAATTAAAAAGGAGGTAAGGAAAGTTAGAATGTGGTGGTAAGTTAAGGGATCATGTAAAAGAAAGTAAGTGGTAAATAATTAAAAAGGAGGTAAGGAAAGTTAGAATGGGGTGGTAAGTTAAGGGATCATGTAAAAGAAAGTAAGTGGTAAATAATTAAAAAGGAGTTAAGGAAAGTTAGAATAAGGTGGTAAGTTAAGGGATCATGTAAAAGAAAGTGAGGGGTAAATAATTAAAAAGGAGTTAAGGAAAGGTAAAAGTAGGGAGAAGTTTAATACGGAAAGTAAGGGTTAGGTAGAATGAGGTAGGTTTTGGGTCAGAGATATCTCATGAATTGGTAAGGAATTAGTAAGAGGTGATTAAAGATAGGCCTCAAAGGTTGAGAGATATCATCAGGAGGTAACAAATTGCATGATAATGCGTAAAGATAAAAACAGGAAGGTGTATGGGTATGAGATACTAGCTGTAGTTCCCAGCGTTGCCCGTGGAATTTTCAAAAATCGATTTTTGAAGAAAAAATTCAAATGTGTATGAGCTTTATTACTATATATGGAAAGATGGGGGTTAGGGAGAGGTAAGTTGAAGGGGTGTCGGGCTGATTCAAACTCGGCCTAGTCATTGAAATGAACCTGAAAAGTGGGTAGTCATTGGAAGGTTAAAATCGGAAGGTAGAAAAATGGTAAGGAGGAGGGGGGGAGGTAAAATGGGAGTTAATTGTTAGAGAGGGGGGGGGGGCATGGAGATATTGAAAGAGTTCATTGTGGAGAATTAAGAACTGAAAGGAGGAGGGAGGAATTCAACTGAAGTCATTAAATCTTATAAAGTTATAAAATAAGATGATAATTTACTAAGAACAAAACAAGGAGAAACCAGATCAAGGGTATCAAAAAGTTATCTCAGCTTTAAAGTAAAAAAAATAAAATGTGGGTTAATTTTAAATTGTTGGACCGGCGCCGAAAACGCAGATATTAAGCTCTGGCAAATTTCTTGTTTTCTTTTTCAAATTTGTTAAATTCCTTTTTTACAGAATTCAGATTGAATGAGTTATTAATTAATTGTTTAATTGAATGATTGATTGATTGATTAATTGACTTATTTATTAATTGATTAATTGATTGATTAATTAATTTATTGATAATTTAATTAATTGATCAATTAATCGATTGATAAATTGATTTATTGATAATTACCTTGAAATCCTTGAACAGGTGGAATACTCCCTGGCGCAGTAGCACCACCTTCACTCCAGATCAGTCAATTTCATAAAAGGTTTTTAAATTTTATGCTTGATTAAAATATATCATGCCAAACGCTTTCGCTAATTTTCTGTGAAAATGATTTAATAATTTCTAAAATAAAATCAAAACCTAAAGCTTGAAGAACCTATTTTTTAAGTTAAATTCTACATTAAATAATTTTTTTCATACATGATTTTAATATGTGGTATATGGCTACACATACCGGCTTCATAAAGCATAACATGCTTTATTCTGCGCCTTTCCCTCTTTCTCTTCTCTCCTCTCCTGTCCCATCCCTCCCTCTCCTATCCCTCTCCGGTCCCCATGCTCCCTCAATATCCCTCTCCTGTCCCCTCGCTCCCTCCATATCCCTCCCTTTCCCCTCCCCCATCCTCCGCCCTTTGTGTAACAAGCCTCTTTATGTTTGCTATGATCTCTTTAAAATAGCTCGTAATTTGATCAAAACTTTGCCAGGATAGAGTAGTAAACCAAGTAAACCTGACTTCCATGAAGCAAATAGAATACAGGATAGAGTAGTAAACCTGACTTCCATGGAGCAAATAGAATACAGGATAGAGTTGTAAACCTGACTTCCATGGAGAAATATAATACAGGATAGAGTGGTAAACCTGACTTCCATGGAGCAAATAGAATACAGGATAAAGTGGTAAACCTGACTTCCATGGAGAAATATAATACAGGATAGAGTAGTAAACCTGACTTCCATGGAGAAAATATAATACAGGGTAAAGTGGTAAACCTGACTGCCATGGAGAAATAGAATACAGGATAGAGTGGTAAACCTGACTTCCATGGAGAAAATAGAATACAGGAAAGAGCAGGATTCTATTTATCCTATCCTTGTTTGATGGATCCTTGAAACCAAAATATTTGCATATCCTTTCATGATTTAATAGAACCTTGAAACCAAACTATTTGCTTATCCTATCCTGATTTAATAGAACCTTGAAACCAAACTATTTGTATATTCTATTCTGATTTAATAGAACCTTGAAACCAAACTATTTGTATATTTTATTCTGATTTAATAGAACCTTGAAACCAAACTATTTGTATATTCTATTCTGATTTAATAGAACCTTGAAACCAAACTATTTGTATATCCTATCCTGATTCAATAGATCCATGAAACTAAGTTTTGTATATTTGTTCAGAATAACCAAGAGAGAAAAGTTGTCTCTTGTACAATACATTTACAATCCTAGAAACTTCTGTTAACTAGGAAACAGAGCTAGGTGGGATTTAGCAAAAACAAAGTTTTTTAACCCATTTGTTTTATCAAAATCTTACTAGAATTTGTATTTACTAGAATATCTGCAATATTGTTTTATATTCATAACTTTGCAATAAGCATAAAGTATTTAGTTTCTTAAAAAGTAAGTTTTCTTACTCATTTTTATAATTTTATTTCTTTATTTTTGAATTTATGATTTTATGGAAACTCAAATAATTTGTAAAAGAATCAAAATGGGATTAAAAAACATAGTTAAAAGTGCGTATAATATTTTAGAGATGAATTAATTTTATTATTAATCAATAAATTTGAAGGGTTTGACTGTGATGCATGCAATCCAGGAAAAATCGGTCAACAAATTCTATTTGAATTTTATTCCATATTTAGATTTTTTCATACAGAGATCACTTTTTAAGTTGACGGAGATATCAAGAATTTTATCTTATTGGCTTTTCAGACCTGAAAGAATGCAAAAAAACTTTTCTCTTAAGATATTTAACAGTATAGATTTTAATAATACAGATTTCTTTAGCCCATGCTTGGAAATTTCCAAGATCAAAGCTAAGAAAAAAAATTATTTCTCATTCTCATGTTTATTGGAACTCCTTGCAGCATTTTTATTCATAAATTACTAGTTTCCAATATATAAAGTTAATAAAGCTTTCCAATCGATCATTTTGTCATATTCTAACACCTGAATCCTCCCAACAAACTATACTTGATTTTTTTCTATTTTTTTGTATATGACTCTAGTATAAAATAGAAATTTAATAGAACTGGGAACAGATTAAACGAATTGCGAGAATGGTTGAACGGCATTGACATGTATCAACCACTTTTCCTCAGCTTTAAACTGGAGCTCAAGAGAAGTGGTTGAACTACGCCTACGCGGTTCAGCTAATTCTCGCTATTCATTAATTCTGATTCCTTGATACAGGGTGTCCCAAAAACATGGGAAATCAGTGACGAATTTGATATGTTTAGTACTGTACCGAGATATTGTCAGATTCTAATAAAATATGTTTAGTATTGTACAGGGTGTCCCAAAAACATGGGAAATCAGTGACGAATTTGATATGTTTAGTACTGTACCGAGATATTGTCAGATTCTAATAAAATATGTTTAGTATTGTACAGGGTGTCCCAAAAACATGGGAAATCAGTGACGAATTGGATATCGTCTTTGTTATGAATTAGCATTGTAATACCTAATTTCAAAAGCCATAACAGCTATCATGTCTGCTAGAGTTTATTTTATGAAAAGGGTAAAAGACTGCAAAGATGTGTGTATAATGTCTCCGCAAGATGAACAGTGAAGACGGACAAGTTTACTCTGTTTGTATACTGTCATTTTCTTGTTTTACAAAGTACAACCGTATGCAGTCAAAACATAAACAAACAAAATGTGAACATAGCAGACGAAACTCTTACAAATTACAGCTTTCTAAGTAGGTATCCCTATACTAAATCAAAGAATTATTTGAAAAGACGATATCCAATTCGTCACTGAATTCTCATGTTTATTGGGACACCCTGTATAACATAAGACTGAATCTCTTGGTGGGGAGCTGAAAGGAACTAGATACGAACTTCACGTGACCCTTCTATTCAAAGGTTTGACAGGATACAGTTGTAAATCAAGCATGTCTCTTGAAGGTATAATGCCATGCACTTACAGTTCCTGTAGTGTTTGCAATTAAATATCAGAATTATACTAACTATGTAGTTTGGAAACCTAACTGTACCTGGAAACTAAACATTCCCTATAAAATTCAACTCACTCTAAAATTTCAGAACCAAGCTAAGATCATTTACGTGGTTATGTCAAAAAAATTAAAATTGGAGGCAAATCGGTGATAAGGTTTCTGAGTTATGATTGGACATACAAGCAAGCAAACACAGATTTTACTACTTTAAATATGTAGACATATGTTTAACTGGAAAAAGAAATGGCGTCGAAATTCTCTAAGAATTTGTAAATAGTTTTAACCTATATGTAAATTTAGCTTGTCTGTCTGTCTGTTGTTTGTTTGTATCCAAAACGTCAAAACGGCTGAACCGATCGGGCCCAAATTTTGTGTGGGATCTAACATGACCCCTAGGAAAGGTTTATGAATAATAAAACTTTCAAAAATTAGCCGTCAACAAAACTCGATGTTTATTAAATTTCAAAAATCCTCGAAATTTTTTTTTATAAAATTCGCGAACTTTTTTTCTATTTTGTTTTACATCGTATATAAAGAGAAAATGTTCAATTGAAATCGGAGATGGACGGAGAGCCCTAAAAGCCTAGTCTTCTATATTTTATTAAGTTTTCTGCTACTAAAGTAAGAGTGTGGGGTCTTTAATTATAGTGTATTAAATATTAAAACCCCGACGCAGTTTTCTAGTATTTCACTCTGCAAGTTTGATAAAAACTCTTTATGTTCAAACAATTAAAAGTAGATTAAGTTAAGATTTTAAGGCGCATATCAGATTCAGAACGGTGCTCTTGAAAATGTAAACTTATCAACATGAAAACTTAAAGACCATCTAGATCAGTTTTATTTTAATTCCAAACCTTCAGGTTAATCCCTGTAGTATATTAAGTTTTAAGTTAGGTCCTATTTGGGAGTAAAAATAGAAAAGTTTGATAATAAGTCTTGATTAAATAGAAAATAGAATATATATTTTAATTTGAGTTGTTCTGCATGCATCTGATTTACATGGGTTCCCACAAAGGATAAGACTATATCGACGACCTGAAACTCTGTAAGTCTTAAAATATGACGATATACTTCTCGCCTTTGCCAAAAACTCTGATTTTCAAATTCCAATATTTTTGCAACCCAAGGTTAATAGACCTTTGATATTTCAAACAATGATTTATGTTAAATCAAATTATCTAAGTTCAAAATATCACAGACATAGGGATTAGGAAATTTGAGTTTGTGGCCCCGACACAATTCTTTTGAACTATTTTCCTTGAAAAAAATTGTAGTAGTGGGGTGGGGCATATAAAGTATAAACCAATTTTCAAGCGATATCCGGGAACATATTGACGTGTTTACAATAAATCTTAAAATTAGATAAATTGTATAAAATAGACGAGTATCTAATCCTAACGTGACAGTTTATTTTATTGAAAACAGTCAAAGAAAAAATGGCTTAATAATTTAAGGTTTGGACAATAAATAAAAGGGTTGACTGATTAATAAAAGAATTTGATGATTAATATAAAACTTGACTGATTGCTTCTAGAATTTGTGGATTAACTGAAGAATTGACTCTGATTAATTAAAAGAATTGACTGATTAATAAAAGAACTGACTTATTATAAAAGAAGTGACTGATTCATAAAAGAATTGACTGATTAAGAAAATAACTGACTGATTATAAAAGAAGTGACTAATTGATAAAATAATTGACTGATAAATAAAAAAATTAACTAGTTAATAATAAAATTGACGGATTAATAAGAGAACTGACTGATTAATAAAAGAACTGACTGATTAATATAATAATTAACTGATTAATCAATTAATTGACTGATCAATAAAAAAAAATAACTATTTAATAAGAGAACTGGCTGATTAGTAAAAGAACAGACTGATTAATAAAATAGCTGACTGATTTTAAAAGAAGTGACTGATTAATAAAAGAACTGACTGATTAATAAAATAATTGACTGATAAGTTCCTGGTACAGGTAACGTGAAGACCCCTTGGCCCTGATTAGGTATTATTGGTTGTCCTAAATAAATAGAAAAGATTTAAAAAAAAATAAGAAAAAGAGTTGATATAAAATTTGTCTTTAGATTTTCAATGATAATTACTTGATAACACTAGATAATAGATTCCACTGTTTTTTCAGTATAGCTGAAAGAATATTTTTGACAGAAAAACTGAATTAAATCTTTGGAAAATTTTGTGTTGGATACTTATGATCTTGATATCCGCTGTGGGCACTTGGATACTTATGATCTTGATATCCACTGTGGGCACTTGGATACTTATGATCTAGATATCCGCTGTGGGCACTTAGATACTTATGATCTTGATATCCACTGTGGGCACTTGGATACTTATGATCTTGATATCCACTGTGAGCACTTGGATACTTATGATCTTGATATCCACTGTGGGCACTTGGATACTTATGATCTTGATATCCGCTGTGGGCACTTGGATACTTATGATCTTGATATCCGCTGTGGGCACTTGGATACTTATGATCTTGATATCCGCTGTGGGCACTTGGATACTTATGATCTTGATATCCACTGTGGGCACTTGGATACTTATGATCTTGATATCCACTGTGGGCACTTGGATACTTATGATCTTGATATCCACTGTGGGCACTTGGATACTTATAATCTTGATATCCACTGTGGGCACTTGGATACTTATGATCTTGATATCCGCTGTGGGGACTTTGATACTTATGATCTTGATATCCACTGTGGGCACTTGGATACTTATGATCTTGATATCCACTGTGGGCACTTGGATCCACTGTGGGCACTTTTAATTTAAGAATATAATCTCTTTATTTCAGTCAATGTTGTAGGGTACGATTACCACTGTATATTAAATTAATCTGTTGATTAATAAAGGATCAAGATCATGCTTGATCTCGATATCCACAATACAAAAATTCTCAACTCTGGTCCCTGTACTAAATATTGCACTAACCTGGGAAGTAAGCACTATTGGTCTTATTTTGTTCTATTCGTCTCAGTTCCTCTATAAAGGCCGGGTCCTAAAACAATTAACAATTATATTTAACTTTTTTTTGATAATACACAACTGTGTCTCCCATGAGTAGTATTAAATAAGGGACTTATCCCTTAGTTTAACGATTTAGACCTGGACCGATTTAAGTCGAATTTTGATTGGGTAACTCGGAAGACCCACAGGAATGTTCTTAACTTGGTTTTAAGACTCTAAGTTGAGTGGGTTGACTTTAATAGTGAAAATTTCGTTTCCAGGTGCATGTGAGAATTTGAGAATTTGGCTTTTTTTGGAAGATTTTCTGGTGAAACTTGTATTTATGAAACAATTTGAACTTAATTTTTTAACTTTTAGGAACTTAGAGTTGTTAAAACTTTTCTATTCTCCTGCATATGATGTAAGATTTCTTTTTAAATCAGATATTAAGAGAAATAAAATGTTCACTTTCTTTATCCCTTTTCTAAAACCTTTAGTTTTGCATGAATCTTGTGAATCATATGCTCCAATGTGAAATAGGTTTCTCTTTAATCCATTCTTTTCTTTCCATTCATTCAACTTTTCCCAGAATTCAACTCATTTCTATTCTATTCTCTTCTGGGAAGAAAACATTCTGCATTTCTTTTGTCTAAATATACAAACAATACTAATCATAAAAATATGAATGCCAAATACATTATACAGTGCCCTACCAGTCTAGAAATATTTTGTTAATAATAATATCAATAGACTGCTGAAGAAAAATTAACATTAATCTACCTAATACATTAAAATAGTTTTTTCAAAAAGTCCTGTAAATTACTTTTGCTTAAAAATCTTAGTGATATTGTAAAAATTTAGTGTGCAACAGAAAAAAATTGTATCCTTAGAAATTTTTTTTAATGAGATCCTTGTGCAAAAAAAAACTTTTTTAAGTTTTATTAGTACCAAAAATATTCTTTAAACTAAAAGAAAGTCTCAGCAAATTCACAAATGTATCTAATCATATCACACAACTACAGATATTTAAAAAAATCTGTGGCTCCACCTTTCTGGACATTTTAAGAGTGTAAATTTAAATCTTTCCTT
Organism: Eurytemora carolleeae; assembly: GCF_000591075.1. Lineage (NCBI taxonomy): Eukaryota > Metazoa > Arthropoda > Copepoda > Calanoida > Temoridae > Eurytemora > Eurytemora carolleeae. The sequence continues at coordinate 33,850 of NW_019397627.1, read as the reverse complement.
GGATGGGCCGACTTTTACGCCAAAAAACGGATACCAATTTGATCACTTTCAAGTGCGTAGCAGCTTTATTCAAAAAACACCACAGCTGGAGACTCCAACGACAGCATATTTTAACCCAGTTTCCTAGAGTTTCAAAATAAGTTTTAAGAACATGAAACCCGAACTCTGCCAAACCCGGGTTTCAAATAAATTACATTTCAGAAAAATTTTGTTTTACGCCACAGTGAGTTATAGTTCATTAAGTTTTGTGTGCTTTAAATGTTTGGTAGTTGAACTGAGAATGTATAGTAATGTGGAGAAATTATTTAGGATTCATTTAAAACGTTTTAATGATATATAATTATTGAGATAGAGCGCAAAGTCGACTTTCAAAATCATCCATTAGGGTGGTTATATTTTCAGAATCGATTTTTTAAAAATTATTAGATAACGAAAACGTATTAAAAATTCTACAGTAATCTAATTAGATGTTTAGGAACATATTTCTTAATAGAAATTTGTCAATAAATCATTATATTGAATTCTTATTCATTACGAATGTGCTCGCAGATTTCTTGAAATTCTTGAAATGTCGTCTTTTCAATAAACATTCCAGAAAATGTTTGTGAACAATGAGACATTTCAATAGCCAATTTCTGAAAAAGATTACTTATTTTCGATGAGAAGAGTTAATTTTTTTTCTCAACCTCTTCCTAAACAACCAATTTATTTACTGTAGAATTTTTGTTACAATTTGTGTCGTCGGTATTTGATAATTTTGTAAAAAGTGGATTTTAAAAATATAATCATCCAAATGGATGATTTTGAACATCGACTTTGCGATCAAACTCAGTAATTATACATCATTAAATGTCTCAAATGAATCCTAAAAAAAATTTCCACAATACCAAATTCTCAGTTCAACTACCATACATTGCCGGTCAATCCCTTTAAATTACATTACAATCAAATGGTTCAAGAATGAATCATAATTAGATACCCTGTTTTAATTTTTTTAATGTAAGATGGAGACCAATTTTAGACATAGAGAATAGAATATATATTAGAGGGGAATTTACTAGAAAAAAGTGTAAAACGGCCATTTTGTTGTACTGTTTCCATACTGCAGAGGGCAAAACTTAAAAGAAATTTACCGGGTATCCCAAACCAAACCTGGCCACGAAACCGGGTTAGCTCTCTTAAGTCTGGGTTTGAGTTTCGTAAGGGTTTCGGGAAACTCCGGAAACTCAGAATGTTACGGGGCAATACCTCAAAATGAAACCCTTGTATAGGAGTAGGGTTACGGCTGGGAAAGTGAGTTTCGTAGTGATTGTGGAACATATGAAGCACCATATTTATGCTTTAAATGGCTTCATATATGTTCCAAATACTTGATCAGTTAAGATCTCCCTCTCTATAGACTCGATAGTGATCTGTTAAAAGTGAATACAGTAATTTATTTAAGTTTATCTGCTAGGATATCATAATTTGGAAATTGTTTTCAACATTTCAGTGAAATGAAAGAGAGAATTGTGATCATTTCAGAAATGTTCTTTATTTTATCTTTGTAAACAATTTACGTTTTTTTAACGCCCCTTTAGTTACGCATCATGTTTGGTGCTAGTCATCTAGGTAATTTCTTAGAGTACGATTTTAGACCCCGCCCCCCTCCCCCCTCATAATGACATGTATACATCTCATTGTAAACACATGGATATGATTGGACTTGTGGCCGCAGCGCTTTGCACCCTAGCCTGTCATAGCTGCGGCGCTCGGCAATCTAGTCTGTTCTATAGTCGCAGCGCTTGGCTCCCAGCCTGCCCTAGCCTCAGCGCTTGGCCCAGAAATTGTCCTAACCCAGCCTTCCTAACCTTGAAAAAATACAAAATAAATATTAATTTTGTTGATAAATATGTCTTTTTCTTTTGACATTCATCAGTCTGTATAATTCATGATCGTAAACAACATTAACATCTACAATTTTCTGAAACATTTAAAAATCAATCATTGATTTAAACATTTCCATGTTTGATTCAATGAGACAAAGTTCTAAAAATTGTTGAAAAATCAATTTTTTTGTTTTCATTGCAAAAAGTAACAAAGGACACATATATTAATATCCTTTTACCACTGGCTTCTCAAAAATGTTAGCTGAAGTCTAAATAATAATATCAATAGACTGCTGAAGAAAAATTAACATTAATCTACCTAATACATTAAAATAGTTTTTTCAAAAAGTCCTGTAAATTACTTTTGCTTAAAAATCTTAGTGATATTGTAAAAATTTAGTGTGCAACAGAAAAAAATTGTATCCTTAGAAATTTTTTTTAATGAGATCCTTGTGCAAAAAAAAACTTTTTTAAGTTTTATTAGTACCAAAAATATTCTTTAAACTAAAAGAAAGTCTCAGCAAATTCACAAATGTATCTAATCATATCACACAACTACAGATATTTAAAAAAATCTGTGGCTCCACCTTTCTGGACATTTTAAGAGTGTAAATTTAAATCTTTCCTTGGATGGGCCGACTTTTACGCCAAAAAACGGATACCAATTTGATCACTTTCAAGTGCGTAGCATCTTTATTCATAAAACACCACAGCTGGAGACTCCAACGACAGCATATTTTAACCCAGTTTCCTAGAGTTTCAAAATAAGTTTTAAGAACATGAAACCCGAACTCTGCCAAACCCGGGTTTCAGGAAACCGGGTATCGTAGAGAGTTTTATAATTTTCTTAAGTTTTGCACTCTGGTGTACTTCACATATTCATGCTATATAACCTTTTGGGCCCTGGAATATCATTTTATAGAAAATCTAAAATTATGAAATAGGCTGGTTTCATAATTGACCAATGATCATTTCACTTTACAAACGATGATTTTCCGTTATAGCTATAAATCAAATTATGTTTTTTATTCACCTAATTCATCATATTGTTTATTTAACAGCTTTAAAAAATTCGAAATTTAAATGAAAAGTCTAGGGAACATACTGTATTAATGTACTCTACTGCATATAATTTGTGAACATTTACATGATTTGTACTCTTAGAACTCCCTTTCAGGCTGAAAGGGACTGAAAAAATTCATACCGAGAGATTCTTTAAATTCCTCTCTAATATATATTCTATTCTCTATGATTATAGAAGATTGTTTTCACTCTCTATTTGATTATTTGGGTTGCCTGTTTGATTATTTCCAATAGGCGTTGAAACGGCTAAACCGAATTCATTTTGTAAGATCTTAAACCATGCCAAGGGAAGATGTATGGACAGTATAGAGTAACAATTTCACAATCCAAAAACTTTTAGAAAATCCACCAATTCCAACATTTTATATTTTTAAAAGCTTTTTATAATTTTATTAGTATATTTGATAAAATTAATACCATAAAGTTCAACAACAAAGGTTAAATGACGTTATTTCCTATTTTTGTGAAAAAGAAAATCTTTAAACTCAATCATTTTATTTATAAGTTAAATATTCTCTTATCACAACTTAACAACGTTTTATCGCTTTCTCAAATAAAATTAGAAAAAAGTAGGAAAAAAGGTTTTCTAAAATAAAAATCTGGTTTTCAAATATTTCTTTAAAATAATGAGCAAAAGTTAAAAAGTATAAAGTCTGTTAGAAAATAAAAATAAATATAAATGAGAATGGACAGAGGAAATCCTTGTTCTATTTCAGAGTCTCTTGAGAGAATTTTTATTGGGACTAGAGCCTTAAATTTATCCCCACATATAGCAAGAGATAGGGATAGCTAGCAGTCTAAGAACACAGTAATAACACTTTACATAGCAGGAGATAGGGATAGCTAGCAGTCTAGGAACACAGTAATAACACTATACATAGCAGGAGATAGGGATAGCTAGGAGTCTAGGAACACAGTAATAACACTTTACATAGCAGGAGATAGGGATAGCTAGCAGTCTAGGAACACAGTAATAACGCTTTACATAGCAAGAGATAGGGATAGCTAGCAGTCTAGGAACACAGTAATAACACTTTACATAGCAGGAGATAGGGATAACTAGGAGTCTAGGAACACAGTAATAACACTACACATATCAGGAGATAGGGGATAGCTAGCAGTCTAGGAACACAGTAATGATACATAGACAGAAAGATAGTACAAGAAACTTATGAAAAATATTATATTCGCATTAAACCATTTGTGAAACTTTAAAATAGGAATTTAACTTTTACCAATTAAAGATCATAAACTGTTTTCCTTGATTGAAATGTTTAAGGTAAAGTTACATAGTTAAGCTTTACATAAGGCTTAATAAATTCCATCTCACTCATTAGTTACCATCTCAGAATCGGGAATGGAATATTTTATTTAAAGGGAGTGACCGGCTATGTAAGGTAGTTGAACTGAGTATGCAGTGTTGTGGAAAACTTCTTTCGGATTCATTTGAGACATATTAAACTTTTTAAAGGTCTGTAAATCCTGAGTTTAAGCGCAAATTCGACGTTAAAACTTGTACTTTGGGGGTGGATACGTTTTCAGAACTAGTTTTTTTTTAAATTATTAAATAACGACAACAAAAAATAAAGTAAAAATTATACAGTAATCTAATTAGATTGTTAGGAACATATTTCTCAAAAGAAATTTGTCAATAACTCAATGCTAAAACCGATTATTTCGTCTTCATTATTATATTGAATTTCTTGTTTTCTTTGAATTGCTTTGCAGATTTCTTTAAATTCTTCAAATGTTGTCTTTTCAATAAAAATTCTAGAAAATCTGCAGAAAATCTTTGTGAATAATTAGAAACCAGAATAATGAGAAAATAGAAACTAATAATTGAACAAGATCACTTATTTTCGATGATAAGATTAATTTTATTTTCTCAACATATTCCTCTACATGACGTCTGTAGTTTATTGTAGAACTTTTTTACATTTTATGTCGTCGTTATTTAATGATTTGAAAAAACTAATTCTGAAAACGTATCCACCCCCAAAGTACGAGTTTTAAACGTCGAATTTGCTCTCAAACTCAGGATTTACAGATCTTTAAAAAGTTTAATATGTCTCAAATAAATCCGAAAGAAGATTTGCGCAACACTGTATACTCAGTTCAACTTACTTACAGAGCCGGTCACTCCCTTTAATGCTGCAACTTGGTGGGTGGATATCTGTAGGATAGTCTGCGACACAATACGATGGGCACTGCAGAAATTAGACCGGTTTGCATACTGTACACAAAGTTATAAAATATCCATGAAGTTTGTTATGGTTTTCAAGTTTCCAGTGTTTCTGTGTGGTTTAAAGGAAGTTGCAACAATGATAAATGAATTCTAAGAAAATGTGAAAATGTCCCCAAGCTTAAATTCTTTGGAGAAAATTATAATGTAAACATAGTTATTTCCAAGGTTATAAGGCTGTTATTTTAGAGATGTACGCATTTTTAGTACTACAGTGTTTGTCTCTGGGCTGTAAAGTAAACACAAGACGGATGTCACAGCCTGAAAGGGGATCCATCTTTCACATAAAAAATCAATGAAATATTCTGGTCATAGGAAACTATCATGAAAATTATCAAACAAAATTTAAATAAAATGCTTTTATCCGCCTCGGATACTATACAGGAACACTGATGCATCTATTCTTGTTTACAAACACCGCCCAGAGAGAACAGGTTACAATATGTACACAGAGTATACACAACAGCAATTAACTTTCCTTCTCTTATTACCCTGGTTTATAACAACTTTTTACAAAAAAAACTCCTTTTACGGTAATGCATAGAAACTTTATAATCTTACATAGTATTTGAGTTCTAATGTTAGTTAATACATAGACAGTTGTAATCTTAGTATTTGAGTTCTAATTCATGGACTGCTGAATACTTAATATTGAATGGTAAGCTTGGAGAATATATACGGATATACATATTCATTTTTAACTTATATACTTTACATATATTTTCAAGACTCTTATTTAATCTTAAGGATTCAAGTTTTGTTTTTTAGTTAAGAATCAAATTGAAAACTTGAATAGGCTGAGATCTGTGAACTAGACACGCTTGCAACGTTCTAGATCAAAAAGTATATGTATGATTTCAATTTATTAATTTTTATCATTTTTTGCTTTGTACTCGTTTTCAAGTTGCATGATTGCTAAAGATACGTGTTTCCAAATAATTTTACTCTTTTTTTCGAGCACAACGAATTTAAAATCCAGATATAATCATGTAAAATGCAACTGGATTAGCAATTACTGCAATAGTTATGCTAAAATTAAAAAAGTAAATCATATTTTTCTTCCAATCAAAATTTGAGAAGAAATCAGTCGTATTAATGTACGTTCTAAGACCCTTTTTCTTCGGAAACAATCAGATTTTTATTTTAGACCCCAAGTTTTTCATTTGAGACCCGAAGATTTTGATTTTTAAACATTTAAATAAAAAGTGTTCCAAGGCTTTCTTTACTTTTTACAAAAAAATAGAATTCAAAATGTATGATATCCATGTAGAATATATAATTTCCTCAGTCACATCTTTCATGATTTTCGCGAGAAATGTTTCCGTTGGAAGTTTTAGCTTAAAGTTAGATTAAAGTTAAAAATTAAGAATAATTTGAATCTACTGTGCCGTCTTCTTATCTTGACTTTTGTGTCAACATTGAATTAAATCATGTTAAACCATTTCTGAGGCTATGAAGGAAGAAGCTTATCTTATAAAGCATACACTTTCTTTAAAAAAAAATTTTTAAAAAACTATTATCACAATCAACAGACATTTTTTTAAAAGTTCTTACACCATACCGTCTCAAATTTCCTTTATTTTATCTATAAAGGAGATGTCACTTACAAGTATGAAGAATTTTTGTTTGAAGTTTGTCTGAATTTTTCTAAAATATTTGAAATTTCAGTGTAACATTGTGACCCTGAACCCTGGCTTAATATTATTCATTTTTTAAATTGAATTATTTTCTTCTCTACAGATTAATGAGGTAAAGTTATTCTTACTTTCATTAAGAAAATATTTGTGTATAGGACAATTAAATTTTGTTTTTGGATTTAAATTTTAGCAATTTTGTTAGTTGGTGCGTATATATGTATATTTTTATGTGTTGTATAATGTATATAGCAAAATAAAAAGTACGTTTTTTTGAATAAAAAAATTATTTTCAATGAAAGTTAACGTCCTCGAAGATAAAAAAAATGGAAATGTTGTATCTGCTGTTTCCTGCTACAGGTTCAATTAGAATTAAAGTTGTTGAACAAAAATAAACTTACCTGCAAAGACATTTGTCCCATCTGGTGACACAGATTAGGATCCTAAATACACAAATAATTAATAAGAATTCAAATCTAATTAAACAAAAACATCTAAATTATATATCAAAATTCAGAATTTCATTGTTTTTGAAACTGTATGGTTTTAAGTTTTGTAATAAAATGACTGAACTCCTTTACCCATGCGTAATTGAATTTTTTAGATTATAGAATCTACCTAATTAAGGGTTCGGCCCTTATCCCAGAAAGCTGTGATTTGTTCTATTTAACATAATTTTTCTCTTTTGTAATTTTTTGTCGGCATATGCATTTAAAACGAAAAAGTTCAAACATTGTTGAATTATAGACGAACACTGGTTGAATAATAGAGAAATAAATAGAAGAAACCGAATGCATGCCCTGGTTAGTCCGGGGTGTCCTAATATCCCACAAAGAACCAACTGCTATTAAAAGTTGCATCAATTTTACAAACGTAATCGCGTTTGATTTGAAGTCTTTGGATAACCCTAATTTTACAATATTAATAATTAATGATTGTTGAAATATCATGCCGGTAGTTTTTTTAATTAAACAAAATATTATTCAATATTCAAGTTGTTGAAATAAAATACAAAAAAGTCTGAGTTCTCTGATATTATGCAGAAGAGCAAAATCTGATTTTTTCTAGGGAAGCTTCAAAGAAATGAGAACATCAAGAAAGTTTTATCAATTGAGGCTTGTTTGCATATCCAGTTCCTCTTTCTTATAAAGTGTAAAGAATTTTTTTTATTATTATTGTTAATATTATTATTATTATTATTATTATCATTAGTATTATTGTTATTATTATTATTATTATTATTATTATTATTTTTGGAATTTATATGTAATTTGAAAATAATTTTTAGTGATTTTTCATCCGCATAGAATGAAAGGATTTTTACCTTTTTCAAAATTTACAATTGACCTCAATTTTGGAAAGCACAAGAACATCTGTCACCTCTTCCATGAAATTCGCGATTAAAACGTTTGCTTCAATTAGGACGAAACCGTTTTAACTGTTTTTGAATGAATTTCATCGAAAAAATAAACTAACAGAAATCAAAAGTGTTCGTATTTTTAATTTTTTTGCCGTCAATTTTCAAATTTCGTCGTCCTGACCGCAAAATCTATGACAAAACTTTTAACAATTATTCGGAATAAAAGAAATTCCCACATGCACATACTGCAGTGATGCGCGCATGAGAACTGTGCAAACATTTGTGTAATTTAAAAACGATGAACAATCCCTTTTTTTCTTCCTATTTCAAGGTAATCTTAACGATCCATTTTAAAGTTAGAAAATCTGTTCTTGAAAGTGTTTCTACCTCCGGGCCATAATTTCCAGGCTTAATATCATCGAAATCTAGTTTGAAGAAAACCCGGCTTTCAGCCGTTCACCAGATGTATGGGAGGAAAGATAAGAAAACTATAGCTTTATAGTATCCTATCCTATCCAGTGTCCTATCCTCTCCAGTATCCTATCCTATCCAGTATCCTATCCTATACAGTATCCTATCCTATCCAGTATCCTATCCTATACAGTATCCTATCCTATCCAGTATCCTATCCTATCCAGTATCCTATCCTATCCAGTATCCTATCCTATCCAGTATCCTATCCTATCCATAGATAAAAATCGATTGCGCATAAGACGACATTTTTCATCTTGAAAGATATAAATGTACAGAGATGTTTTAAAGATATTTCATATTATATAGATTAACTAGGTGGGTTGTGAACATTGGCTGTTCTTATGTCATTGAGTAGTTGTGGTGTACATGAGTTCTGTAGAGAGAAATTTAAGTTAGTTTAGTCCTTCTTATGTCCTTCTTCAGTTCTCGTCAATATGATATATTGCTCAGTGAAATATTGTTGTTCAAATAGTTCCATTCCCGGAGTTATTTTACATTCTATTCGGGAGGAATAGTTAAACCTAGTAGATTGGAAAAGACACAATCCGAATGTTATCTGCAACGAACATTATAACACCAAACCACCCCACGTATCATTGAAGTACACTTTGACCCCTAGAAGTATGAGTTCGCGGACTTTACAATTCTTGGTGATTTTGCGTACATAAGCTATCTATGTTTATTTATTTATCTATGATCCTATCCAGTATCCTGTCCTATACAGTATCATATCCTATCCAGTATCGTATCCTATCCAGTATCCTATCCCATCCAGTATCCTATCCTATTCTGTATCCTATCATATCCAGTATCCTATCCTATTCTGTATCCTATCCTATCCTGTATCCTATTCTATCCAGTATCCTATCCTATCCAGTATCCTATCCTAACCCGACCTTTCCTATCCTATCTTATCCAGTTCCCTATCATATCCAGTATTCTAACCTTTCGCTACAGCTTGGGAAAAAATATAATTTAAAAAGGCATGAGCCTTCACGATAAAAAGAAAATATAATACTGTTATAAATGGTTAGCTTTACCTCGTATTGATATTGATAATTCGGCCCACCTATCATAGACATGGGAACCTCCATTCTTCTTCTTATTATTCACTTTCTTGCATAACTTTATTTCAATTCATGATTCACATTTTAGATTAATATTGATTTATTCTTCAAACATTTCCAAGTATTGATTTTTCACTAACTAAACTTTATCTATCACGAAAACTATTCACATTTTGATGAAGGATACTCTCAGTAAATCGTTAAGAGAACAATTTCCTGTAAAAATGTCTAGATGTAAATATTCATAACACACGAAAGAATTAAATTTACTCTCATGATAGAAAAAAAGCAAAGACTTTTTATAATCGACTTAAGAGGGGAAGTGATCACTTGGGCTACTTTGAAATTTCTATTCTTTATATCTTTGCAACCTATAGGATGTTTAATCCTTTGATGAATTTAAACTTTACTATTTATATTATTGTTGAAACATCAATTCTACGACATCAATTGGCAATGCTATAACTTTAAAGAATTGACAATTACAACCCAATTTTGTAGACCTTATATATTTCAAATTCTGCATGCTGTTAGATCAAATAATCAAAGGTGTACAACATCAGGTCGCAAAGATATAGAATTATATATATATATATATAGGCAAAGGAATTAAAAAAAGTTTCTAAGTAATCTTTAAAGGGAGTGTTCGCGAAAAATGAAAGGGGGTATAGGCTTAATGCGATAAAAAAGGGCTTTTGATCGCTACTAATCTTACTTCTATCTGTTGTGTCTATAAGGAGAAAATTGCTAAAGACGTCTCATACAGAATAACTTAGCGCCCATACAAATTGAGAAAATTGCAACATACGACTTAGACCGTAAAAAAAAATCAATTTTATATTAAACAAATCATTCAGATATTACAACCTATAGTCATCGATTATATTTCGACACATTTTGTATATAGTTTATATTTTATAATATTTTTAAATTAATTTTTTATATTTTATTTTTTTAGCAAAACGTTTTTAACGGATTTCGAAAAATGTGAGTGGTGCGCGGCATTCTTAGATAGTTGCGCAAGCGACAAGAGAAATAATCAAATTCAAAACAATGTTGTAATTTTCTCAATTTGTATGGACGCTAAGTTATTCGGTATGAGACGTCTTTAACAATTTTCTCTTTATAGACGCAACAGATAGAATTAAGATTAGTAGCGATCAAAAGCGCTTTCTTATTGTATTAAGCCTATACCCCCTTTCATTTTTCGCGAACACTCCCTTTAAACAAAATACAATATTAAGATATCTCTAACTTTCAGTCACAATCCAAAAACTAGATTAACTGTTCGATATCAGATAGGATAGAAGGATTGTATAAAAGGATTAAGAGAATGATTGAATATAGGACTAGAGATGGGATAAGATTGGATAATTGAAGGATTGGAGGATTAAAGGATTGAAGAATTGAAGGTTTGGATATTTGGATAATTGGAGGATTGGATAATTGGATAATTGGATAATTGGATAATTGGAGGATTGGATGGAAAGTTTAGAAAGAAGAATTGCCAAGGATTAAGATAAAAAGATTGCATAAACGAATTGAAAAAGAGAAAGATTTTAATAGAAGGATCGGATAGAAGAATTACATAGAAAGGATTGAAATAAATGAATTAAATTATTGAAACCCAAGTAAGGCTGAAAATGAAAGGTTGGAACCAAAGTAAGACATGGAAAGGTTAGAACCAAAGTAAGACTGGAAAGGAAAGGTTAGAGCACAGTTAGACTAGAAATGAAAGGTTGGAACCAAAGTAAGGTTAGAAATGAAAGTTTGGAAGCAAAGTAAGGTTGGAAAGGAAAGGTTGGAACCAAAGTAAGGTTGGAAAGGAAAGGTTGGTTCAAAGTAAGGTTGGAAAGGAAATGTTGGAACCAAAGTAAGGTTGGAAAGGAATGGTTGGAACCAAAGTAAGGTTGGAAAGGAAAGGTTGGAGCCAAAGTAAGGTTGGAAAGGAAAGGTTGGAACCAAAGTAAGGTTGGAAAGGAAAGGTTGGAGCCAAAGTAAGGTTGGAAAGGAAAGGTTGGAACCAAAGTAAGGTTGGAAAGTAAATGTTTGAGCCAAAGTAAGGTTGGAAAGGTTGGAACCAAAGTAGGGTTGGAAAGGAAAGGTTGGAGCCAAAGTAAGGTTGGAAAGGTTGGAGCCAAAGTAAGGTTGGAAAGAAAAGGTTGGAACCAAAGTAAGTTTGTAAAGGTTGGAGCCAAAGTAAGGTTGGAAAGGAAAGGTTGGAGCCAAAGTAAGGTAGGAAAGGAAAGGTTGGAACCAAAATAAGGTTGGAAAGGAAAGGTTGGAACCAAAGTAAGGTTGGAAAGGAAAGATTGGAGCTAAAGTAAGGTTGGAAAGGAAAGGTTGGAGCCAAAATAAGGATGGAAAGGTTGTAACCAAAGTAAGACTGGAAAGGAAAGGTTGGAGCACAGTTAGACTAAAAAGAAAAGGTTGGAACCAAAGTAAGGCTGTAAAGGAAAGGTTAGAACCAAAGTAAGGTTGGAAAGGAAAGGTTGGAGTTAAAGTAAGGTTGGAAAGGTTGGAACCAAAGTAAGGTTGGAAAGGAAAGGTCGGAGCCAAAGTAAGGTTGGAAAGGAAAGGTTGGAGCCAAAGTAAGGCTGGAAAAGAAAGGTTGGAACCGAATTAAGTCTGGAAAGGAAAGTTTGGAACCGAAGAAAGGTTGGAAAGGAAAGATTGGAGCCAAAGTAAGATTGGAAAGGTTGAAGTCAAAGTAAGGTTGGAAAGGAAAGGTTGGAGCCAAAGTAAGGGTGGAATGGTTGGAACCAAAGTAAGGTTGGAAAGGAAAGGTTGGAACCAAAGTAAGGTTGGAAAGGAAAGATTGGAGCCAAAGTAAGGTTGGAAACGAATGGTTGGAGCCAAAGTAAGGTTGGAAAGGTTGGAACCAAAGTAAGGTTGGAAAGGAAATGTTGGAGCCAAAGTAAGGTTGGAAAGGTTGGAACAAAAGTAAGGTTGGAAAGGTTGGAACCAAAGTAAGGTTGGAAAGGAAGGTTGGAGCCAAAGTAAGGTTGGAAAGGTTGGAACCAAAGTAAGGTTGGAAAGGAAATGTTGGAGCCAAAGTAAGGTTGGAAAGGTTGGAACAAAAGTAAGGTTGGAAAGGTTGGAACCAAAGTAAGGTTGGAAAGGAAGGTTGGAACCAAAGTAGGGTTGGAAAGGTTGGAACCAAAGTAAGGTTGGAAAGGAAAGGTTGGAACCAAAGTAAGGTTGGAAAGGAAAGGTTGGAACCAAAGTAGGGTTGGAAAGGTTGGAACCAAAGTAAGGTTGGAAAGGAAAGGTTTGAACCAAAGTAAGGTTGGAAAGACGGATTAAACTACAGCAGTATTGATTAAAGATTTTCCAATAATTAGAACTTGTCTAAACTAGTTTAAACACTTTTTACTTCTACTGAATAAAGATATTCTTGATATTTTATCCAAAACTTGATGGAAAATATTGAATAAAACATTAATAACTCTTGATTAATCTGAACAATTTGATTTAGTTTTACTTGAAGACTTTTAATCACCTTAAGTATACTTAATAAAATAAGTATGGAGATGAGGAGACTACATATATAGGAAAAAAAGCATATGTCGGAAATATTATGACTATTTTTATCAATGTTGTAACATATCTTATATTTTATATTTTCTAAATGTACTTCGTTCACTGATAATGTTTAGTAGCGTGTTATTACCACCAAGAATATAGAAGAAGCAAAGTGCTAAGAAAATAAACCCCCTCCTACCCCTCCCCCTGCCCACACCCTGTCCCTCCCCACTCATATTGATATATGTTGGGTAGTGTGGGAAAAAGGAAATATATTGTCCTCCCTGAGACACTGGCATCGACAAACTAAACTCACACACTGACAGGGAAACAAGTAATAATCCGATATTTTCCCGCATTAAGAAAAAAATGTACAGAAAATACAAAATTGCGGATTTTGACAGATCGGTTGAACAATTCTTAATTGTGGTGAATATTGAATGTAAGGGCGGTAGTGCCCTGCAGGTCCCAACCAGCCTCTTGTAGGCTTGGAACTGAATATAGGATCGGCCTCTCTCTACCTTTTAGTATCTATCTATCTTTTCAATAACTATCTTTTTCACTAGCTGGCTTTCAATTTATTTTCGCATTGGAGTCTATCCCCTGTCCTTAATTGTAATCATTTAAATGCATTAATTTCCTTATGTTTACTTGGTTATAAAACACAAAATTAATAAATAAACAAACTTTTTTGGGGGGAGAAGAAAGGTAATTTCCAAACTCTGAGGGACGTAACGTGGGAATTTTCATGAGTCAATTTGATGACTGTGAGTCTTACTGATAATTTTTCCAACCGTTAGAATCTACTGTCATAAAGTAAGCTTTAAAAAGATGTTTTTGCACAAAAACCAGTACAAAAAGATTCGTACAATGCAAATTAGTACATACAAAAAAGCGATAGAATATAAAAAAGAAGTTTGAAAAATTTAGTTGTTTAATCAAGGTTTTTGACGATTAAAGATAAAAAATTTTGCAAATAAAAGCGAAACAAAGAAATTTTTAAACCCTATATCTTTGCAATCTGATGGTGTGTAAACCTTAGATCTTTCAAACCTAGATTAAATTTGAACATTCAAAAATAGTTTTAAATATGTAAGGTCTACGAAATTAGGCTACAAAAATATAGGGATTAGAAAATCTGAGCTTGTGCAGCAAGGACTTAATTCCTTTCGTCGACAATTTCAAAAGATTCCTCATCTTCTAATACATACAGTAAAAAGAAACGTTGAGACGGTAAAATTTTGATAAATGAAACAAAATAGAGAACAAAACCTGCAGACAAAACATTGGAAAAAAAAGTTGTTAGGACTTAAAGTCTTAAAATCTAAGTTCTACTAAAAAGTACTGGTTAAACTTTATCATTGTACTAATCTGGGATTAATTCCGCCTCATGATTGTCTATGATTCAAAATTTTATTAAAAGTACGCCTGGCGTGTCCTACGACTGGGTTTTACATGTATACAGTTAGCAGTGAGTTAATACGGGCTAAGCTAAGGGCTTCGTGCAGTGATAAAAGTCGTTCAATTTCAACCTTCCTTGTAAAAAACAGTTTATGTTAGGTACAGGGTGGGCCACGAACCATGACAGTTGGTGAATATTTTTAAATGTCTTCTTCCTTATAATGTATTGAATATTCAAGACTTTTAGCAGTTTATTTCGTTAAATCTTTTACTCAAAACTTTTACTTAAATCTATTTGACTTTGAAATCAATTTTACTGCAAGATGACTCCCATACAATATCTTTAGTTATTATCTTTGGTATCAAACAACTTAACAAATTATGGAAGAAGACATCTTAAACTTTTCACCAACTGCAGTCATGTTTCGTGGGACACCCTGTACTTTCCCAAATGCTTTTTCATAAGCGGCAACTTCCCAAGGGTATTTTCCCAAGTGGCAACCTCCTAAGTCCTAAATGGGCAATTTCTCAACCGGCAATTTCCCAAGTTTGTCCTAGCCGCCGCGCTTGGCCAACTAAACAATCCTAGCCGCGGCGCTCGGCCATTTTGTAACCTGCGGCGCCTAGGAGGACCTAACTGGTCTAACTTGTGGGAAGTTGCCGCTTTGGAAATTGAGCATTTGGGAAATTGCAATGTGAAAAACACCTAACACCAAGGAGTTGTATACTCTGTAAAAGTTTGATTGAAAAAGGAGTTGTGTGGATTAAATCTAATATTAAAGGAATCCGATACTTTATTTTCAGTTTAAATATTTATCAATACTATTCCTTTTCAATTTTAAGGTAAACGTGAGGCTTTCCGATACAATTTTCTGAAATATCTGAACATCTAGTCTAGAAAACCAGTTTTTTTCTTCAAATTAGTCTATATGATTTAACATGCAGTTTTAAATCGTGGATCGCTTTTCTTTATTTCTAATTTGCTTTCATTGGAGTCCAGTGTCCGAATTTAATGAATTTGAGCCGCGTCTTAAATCCGCCAAAAACAGGTTTCAATTGAGCGCCGGCTTATATCTTTAAACATTGAATACAATTTTAAGTAAAAACCAACCGTATTTGAGCCGTGGCTTAAATTTAAGCCACCGCTCAAATTCTTTAAATTCGGTCTCTGTTTAAAAGTTAGCAAGTGTTAACTTTGGAACCATTTTTACCAGATAAATGAAGATTTTAGTATTTGCCATTTTTTAGTTGGACTACGCATATATATTTGAAAATTTTAGTATATCAAATATTTTACAGTATTTCTGACGGATTTCAATTTATTACTGTTTTTGTAAATACTGGAGACAATTAACAGAAGAAAAAGAAATAAAGGAAGAAATGATGACAAGAAGAATAATAAAATTAGAATTAAAATTCTAAATAATAAATTGTACAAAATTGTTTTTGTAATTACAAGTAATTAAAAGCATCCACGATGTAAACATAATCGTATTAGAATACTTTGAAAATAACTAAATAAATGCAGTGATAAAATGGTACTTTTCATTTAAAAATAGGAGCATGTCCCATTCACAAGGGTAACCTTTAATCCTTTATGTTCAGTATTGAGGAATATATTATCGGTTTCCTATCCCAGGAAGTGTTTTATTTTGTCAATTTTCACCATTGTTTCTGAAGTAGAAACCGCAATTAAAAATCCAATTTTTAAAAAGAAAATAATGGTTATATATTCTAGCATTAATAAGGGTACCGCTTTGAATCGGTCATTTCTGTAAATAGATAGTCAGTTAAAATTATGTCAACAGTTCCTTTAAACTCTAGAAATGTCCTATAAGGAATTCTAAAATAAGAGCAATATTGTGTATATATGATACTCATACTGAAGGATTGTCATTAAATATGTATACGGTTATATAGAGATATGTAAATATAGATAAAGGAAGCCAACAGATACAACCAAGGTTGTACAATAAGGTTGGTTACTCTCGATGCGCTACAATGTACGGAAAATGTCGTCTCCTAAGATAGGTCATATTAGGTTTTTATCTGTCTATCTTAGGAGACGACATTTCCGTACATTGGAGCGCATTGAGAGCACTTATGATATGTCAGTCAATTGTGTACAGAAACCCTTTCCCCTCATCCTTTAGTAAACATACACTCCTTGGATACAATAAATACAGGTTTACCATGCCAAATTTTTCATCATTTATCATTCCTGGCATTCTTAGTGTTTTCCTAATATACAACTAATTGTTTTTAAAAAGAAACTAGGCTTAAATGGCGGACATTTTTTTCGTTTATTTGAAAATAAAATCAAAAGCATTTCGAGTGAGTTGATTTACGTAAAAGTTCGTTAATTAGATCGACCCCCACTACCACTTTATGATACATCTAAAGAGTTTGTTTTTAATCTTTGTGACAGAAACAATCTCTAGGAATAACATTTGTCTTAAAACATTTGTTTTTTAAAGTGAATATTTGCAAATTATCTTTTTCCATCTCATAATCTGAGTTCGTTTCCCTTCTGTCCATATGACAGCCCAATTTTTTTTAAATAATCTTTTTTGTTTGTTTATTTTCTTGCGGTTTTTAACAATTTAAAATTTTTTATCGATTTTGATGGTTATTATATCATTAGAACTGACGAGGGTCAACCCAGACCGAAATATACTTTCAATAAATGTGGAACTAACATCTACTTTTTTTACTCTACAGAGGTTTGGTCCATCACCATCACAAGGGTTTCCATTCGCAAAACTTTTGCGCAATTTTTGCGGAACGAAACGCAAAATTTTTCTTTCTTTGCGCATCACTTTTGCGCGAAAAAAAAAACAACAATTTGCAATCATTCGCAAAAGTCATTTCGCGCAAAATTGCCTTATTCCGCTTTTGCGAAGCTCAAGTTTTGCGCAATTCCGCAATTTCGTAAAAATCAAATGGTTGGTGACGGTGTGTGTTTCTTATAATTCAATTCTGGAAGAATCTTGTTTTGGAATGTCTTCCTATTGGTCACTTTTACATAATTGATCAATGACAGTTAAGAAGAGTTCAAATCTCACAATTTTCTCGACAATTTTAGTTTTGGACATTCATATTTCCTAAAAGTGGATTCTTCAGGCATTGGTTACTTTCTTGCATTATTTTATATGAGATTAAAAAGATTTTAGAAATTTGATTAAAAAAATTTAAGAATATAATTCATACTTGATTAGGCAAAGCTTTTAAGGGTCACTTGAAATCATTTAATAGGATTAAAATATTGGCAAGTTTCACACTCTCTAATTTCTATTTTATTAATTTTGGTCCCTTAATTTAAACTTTTTGTAACTGGAAGTAACCCATTGCATTGAGTGTAGTATAATCGTTATCCTACTCGTATGTTAATATTTTTTTTTATGTATGGAATAAGTCTTCAGAATTTAATTCTAAGCTTAGAATATCAATTTTTGACAATTTGCCTAAAAAGTTACATTTTGCATAAATCTTGCGGTTTTGCGCAACTTGCGCAAAAAAAATAGAGCAAAACTAAAATTTCGTTTCATGCGCAACTTTCGCAAAAAATATTTCCGGTTTTGCGCAAATTGCGCAAAAAAAAGCGCAAAACTCATTGCGTTTCATGCGCAAAAATAGCGCAAAAGTTCGCAAAAAAATATTTGCGCGAAAATAGCGCAAGTTTTGCGCAAAAAGTTTAGCCATTTCGTGAAAACCCTAACCATCACCGAATTTAAAAAAAAACATTTTGGGCCCAAGCCCTTTTAACGGCTATTTGATACAAACAAAACAAGCCAAATATATATTGATAAAGTTCTACCTTAATTTGCAGACGGAGGCTATTTAATTAAAAAAGATTTAATGAAATACAGGGTGTCCCAGGAAACATGACAGTTGGTAAATAGTTTAGAATGCCTTCTTCCATAATTTGTTTAATGCCAAAGACAATAATAAAAATATTATATAGGAGTCATGTTATCGTAAAATTGATTTCAAAGTAAAATATATTTGAGCAAAAGATTTTTAAACGAAATAAACTCGTAGGGCCTTTACTATCTAATACAGTGTATGGAAGACGACATTCAAAACTATTTACCAACTGTCGTGTTTCGTGGGACACCCTGTATTACAGAGGAACCCCTAGAACTATGAACAGGAATATGATTGTTGTTAAATTTATTGTACAATGAACATCAGACAAAGTATTTGTGCAGTGTACACAGACCCGTTTCACCGCCTACTAAAATTATTTCCTTTGTAACAACATCAAATAAGCATAATATTGCTTAAATGACGTCGTCTTCACTCTTCATATTTTACAGTTTTTTGGGTCACACTGTACACTTTTGAAGACTTATAACCATAGTTTTGACATCCTTGTATATGTATATTCAACCAAAAGTGTCTGGCTTTCTCACTCTCGTAAAATCAGAACTAGAGGAGCTACAAGGTTGCAAAGGTACTAACTATTTTGTGCATAAACCAAACTTCTGACTAATCTGAATTTTCAAAATTTTTGCAGTATTATTGAGATATTAAATTTTATTTATATGATCGGATAAAAGATTTTAAGCATAATTGTATCAACTTCAAATGCGATTATTTATACCTTAAATGTCATGTAAAGGAATTGAGTCTTTGCCACAAACTCTGAATTTTAAATTCCTATATCTTTGGAACCCGATGTCGCTAATCTTTAATATTTCAAACTTACATTATCTGATCTAAAAGAATTCATAGTTTGAAATATCTAAGGTCTACGACATTAGAATCTAAAGATATAGTGTTTTAAATAGCAGAGTTTGTGGCAAAGACTCAATTGCTTTGTGAGATTCAATCTTTTCTTCCAGCTTTTCTATAATGGTTTTAAACATTTGAGAAATTTTGAAATTGCATTCATCCAAATCAATAATTTTAGTTGATCTAAACGTTATATATTTTTAACTTGTTATCAAGGATATTAATGAAAAAAAATTAAGAGTATTCAATTGTTTCCTGTTCTAGTTTACAAATGTGAAATGGATGTAGAATCGATACTTGAGTTAAATATTTAATTTAGTTCTTGAATAAAATAAAGATCAGACAACTTAACATTTATTTTCCTCTAACCTTCAACTATTTATCCATAATTCACAGTTTTCAAATCCGCCGAAAAAAATATCAGCCATCCCTAAAAATCACTTTTTTTAAATGGACCCGGTTAAGGTTCTGAACAAATCCTTAGAAAACCACTGAAATTATTCACTCTGCTCCGGTGCAAAGAAATAAATGAGTTTCACAAAAGGAGGACTCGGCTTTAGATTTGGAGAAAGTAAGAAAAAACGTTTGGTTAGTTTTAAGACTCCAATTTTTTTGTCGTTTTGATCATGGCTTATTCATCCAATGTAGAGCAGAATTAATTTTTTGACATGGAAAATAAGATAAGGACATAAAATTCTAAAATCTTATTATGAGATTTAAATGTCCAAATATCTGCTTATTTGAACAATTTTAAGACTGATACATTTTGCTCAGCATGTTTTTACTTTGCTACATTTAGCAGTAGATACTTGCCTTAAATTACAATTTAAATCTCTTTATCTATGCAGCCTGATGGAGTATATATTCCATTCTTTCAAACTTTAACAATTTGAGCTAGCAACATGAAGTTGTATAATGAAATAAAGATGAATAAAATGCTCTGAAGTTTTTGCTATTTTTAAAATGATAATACGCATTCATTACGTATCAAAGTCATCTACAAATTGCTTGGGTTCCATTTCTCCTGATTTTTAAAGAATTCTTATTGAAATTTATAACATTGCGGGTATCATGGAAAGAAAGAAGATTGTGCACTTTTCTTCCACTTTCCGCCATTTTACATCTCCCCCACCCCTGTCCGCCATTTTACATCTCCCCCACCCCTTTCCGCCATTTTACATCTCCCCCACCCCTTTCCGCCATTTTACATTTTCCTCCTGCAATTACAAACAAAGGTCACGTAAAATATGTAAATTATTGTTTGGAAAAATAAAAAGATAGAAAGATAATTTTTGAATCAGTAAGATAGAAATCTATAAAAGAGAAAGCCGAGAAAGTGAGACCGTAGGAAAGCTTTCTTGTGAAAAATAGGGAAAGTCATATTTTGTAAATTTTTCCTTTTTTACAAAAAGAAAACAATAATTTTTCTATGCATTCTTTTGGTTTAATTCTTGATTTTGATGGTTTTACACTAAATGTGAATAAAAAATGCCCCTTAATATGACACACACTGTACAAACAGAGTGGATAGATTATGTTCCGTAGGTTTATCTCTGAAGTGTTTTAGCTTTATTGTCAGCTCCCAGTTTAAACCATGGATTATAAATCAGTATTTTAAGGAAATATCAGTGTGCATGTGAGAAAGAAAGACAATTCAGAAACAAGGTTAAAAATCCCTTCAATGCCTAATGTTTGGTTGTGTGTGAGCCCAAAGAGCATAGTTCAGACAAATATAAAAACTTCCTTAAAGGGACAGGCCGGCTATGTAAGTTAGTTGAACTGAGTATGCAGAGTTGTGGATAAATTCTTTAGGATTCATTTGTGATAACACTTTTTAAAGATCTGCAAATCCTGAATTTGATCACAAAGTCGCATTTAAATTCGTACTGTTGGGTGGATACGTTTTCAGAATTGTTATTTTCTTAATTATTAAATAACGACGACAAAAATTTAAGCAAAATTATACAGTAAACTAATTAGTTGTTTAGGAAAAGGTTGAGAAAATAAAAATTAATCTTATCATCGAAAATAAGTAATCTTGTTCAATTGTTAGTTTCTATTTTCTCATTATTCTAGTTTCTCATTATTCCCAAAGATTTTCTGCAGATTTTCTGGAATTGTTTTTGAATAGACGACATTTGAAGAATTTGTAAATCTGCGAACAAATTCATAGAAAATAAAATTTTCAATATAAGGTGATGAAAACGAAATAATTGATTCTAACATTGATTTATTGACCAATTTCTTTTGAGAAATATGTTCCTAAATATCTAATTAGTTTACTGTATAATTTTTATTTAATTTTTCGTCTTCGTTGTTTAATAATTTCAAAAACCCCGATTCTGAAAACGTACCCACCCAAATTCGTGATTTTGAACGTCGACTATGCACTCAAACTCAGTAATTATTCATTGTGGAAACGTTTTATATGTCTCAAATGAATCCTTAAGAATTTTTCTACAACAGTGCATACTTAGTTTAACTACCTTACATAGCCGGTCTGTCCCTTTAACTTATTTTAACAGTCCCTGTAAAGTGAAACCAAAATTAAGCAAAGTCTGTCATTTAGATATTTTGATGTACAAAGAAATAATAACTCTTTCAGCGTGTATAAAAAATATATTTGTTTGTTTTTATCAGGTTGGAAAATGTGCCATCACCCAGGTGTTTTAATGAAACTGGATGATATTTAAACACACATGTTCCTGGAAGCCAAAATGAAGCCGTTGATAAACACATTCCTGGTTTCAGCTCTTATAGGAACTAACCATATTACAAAGTCTGACAGAGTTGTTTCAGTCCTTTACCCATCCCATCTTCATGTTTAGGTCATTTTTTTCCTTTTCCGTATCAAATATTTAATCGTTTCTTTTCAATTTCATCCTAATTAATTCATCTTTTTCGTCACCTTTACTTGATCATTTCACCTGTTCCACCTCTTTTTGCTGATAATCTTTACCCTATTCGTCCCCAATTTTGAATGATCTTTACCCTGTAGTTCCATTCTGGTCATTTTCATTTTTTCGACCCCATTTTTCTTATCATTTTCACCCCTTTTACCCCCATAATTTTTACCCCCTCCGTCCCAATTTTCTGATCAATTTTACAATTTCGTCCCAATTTTTTAATCTATTTCACTTTTTCTTCCCAATTTTCAGAGCGTTTTCACCTCATCCGTCATAATTTTCTGATCAATTCCACATATTCGTCCAAATTTTCTAATCAATTCCAAATTTCCGTCCCAATTTTCTAATCAATTCCACGTTTTCGTCCCAATTTTCTGATCAATTCCACATTTCCGTCCCAATTTTCTAATCATTTTCAAATTTCCTTCCCAATTTTCTAATCAATTCCACATTTCCGCCCAAATTTTCTAATCATTTCCACATTTCCTTCCCAATTTTCTAATCGATTCCACATTTCCGCACAAATTTTCTAATCATTTCCACATTTCCTTCCCAATTTTCTAATCAATTCCACATTTGCGTCCCAATTTTCTAATAAATTCCATATTTCCGTTCCAATTTTTTCTGATAATTATTCGACATTTTTGTCCCAATTTTCTGATCGATTCCCCATTTTCGTTTCCAATTTCTTATTTTGAGAAATGGTTTGTTATTACAGTGCATGTGATCTCAGATAGTGGTGTCCCTTATGAACTAGATTTCTTACAGTCTTTCTTCCTTAAGGTGAGCTCAAAATTATATTTCAGGAAGAGATAGCGCTTACCTAAAATACTCATTTGAATTAATCTTGTGAACTAATTACCCCTGATATTATCAATTGAAGATTCAATTTAATTTCACTTTTGATGTCAGAAATTTTGAGTTGTGAATCTTGGGATCAAAAATTGATTAATCGGATTAATTTAATTTCTCTTTAATTGAGGAAGCAAACATTGATCCTTGAAGGAATTGAGTCTTTGCCACAAACACAAATTTTGTGATTCCTATATCTTTCCAACCTGATGGTGAACACTTTTGATATTTCTTTCAAACTTAGATTATTTAATCTAACATATTTCATAGTTTGAAATATCTAAGATTTATAGGGTTTGTTAAGATATAAGGATTAGAAGATCAGAATTTGTGACAAAGACTCATTTCCTTTAAAAGTTTCCACGTTGGATATCTAGTTCGAGAGTTCAAGATTAACGATTCTCTACACAAAACATAAGTTGCGACCGCTGGGACTGCATCAGTGCATGTGCACAAGTTACAGATGATTTCTCATGAAATAATTTGAATCCAAGAATTACCATATGTCACGTCATCTAATGTATATAAAGTTGTAATCTCTGTTTGGGTGTCTGGGTGTCTGTTTGTTTGTTTGTCCTATCATAACCCATAAACCACTGGACCAATTTGCCTCAAATTTTGATTATATAAGTCATGTGAGCCAAGGGAATGTTCTTAGTCTGGTTTTGAGATTAAAATAGAGTAGGACTTTCATAGCGAAAATTTATAGAGCTAGGCATAGATCGTGACTGGATTTAATAAATAGGAGAGAAGTCGCTGAACCATCCACAGCCTACGGTTCAATCACTTCCCGAATGATTAATTATAAAGCAGGACCTCTACTTGAATGTGTGGATTGTGGAACTTGTAATTCTAAAACATTTTTGTTATTAATTTAATTTAATTTTTATAGGCTGAGAAATTGGCCAGCACAACAAGATTAAAGAACCTTGGAGAACATTGGTTAGCAGGAACATCATACCAGGTTATATCGTCGTATATCAAGTAACATTTGATTAGAACAGAGTGTCAGGTACGATTCACAACGGTACCCTTGAAACCTTGATCTAATAAATATTGTGGAAAACTACATTGTTTTTCCTTACTTGATTTTTTATTTGGATAATTTCTCCACAAAAAGAATTCACGAAAAATTTACCCGAAATTTTAACATCTTTAGATTCAATCAATAATGCATATGACATACATTACAGTCGTATAAAATTAATATAGAAGTATAATTGTATTATATTTGCTAATTCTAAATAATATTGTTAACCATTAATTTTAAAACCTCTATAAAATGTCGTCTTCTACTGGAATCTCCTGTCGGAGACAGCCAAACCAAATTTTCAGCCCGCAAATTCCATTGTCCTCCTCCGACGGAGCTTAAAATATTTTCGTTGTTGTGAAATCATTAAAGTTAAGCAAAATATTTTCATAAGAAGCATAAGTGAATTTCGTTAAATATTCAACTGTAATTTTTCAGAAGTTAAAAAAACGTATTTCAATACTGATCAACAAATAAGTCACCCCTTCTATCCTTAAATAATTCGTAAGATTTTTTCTACTATTAACATTCATTATAACATTGTACAATTAAACATGACCTATAATTTATGTTATTTTTTTAGGAAATAAAGATTTTGTTATCGAATTTCTGTGACGGGGTTACTCTGTTGTGTGTGTATTGTTCGGCCATCGGGAAAGAATTGTCTGGGGATAATAAACATCCCCCACCAGAATCCCAACCGGCCTATTATCCGGATTTGTCTAGCGCGTTGCTGTTTTCCGTCAACAAATATATCTTTTTCCAAAAACGACTGTTATAGTTAGGATATCAGCTTTTACATTTTCTTAAAAACATTTCCCCCAATTACAAGAATTACAAGAGCCGAATATTTCCCTAATTAGACTGATAGATCTAATTTAAAGTTTAAACTTTGTTTAATAGTCACTAATTAGTTTTATTCAAGAACAATTAACTGGAAATAAAAACAACTTTTCAGGTTGCATTTTAATTGCATTTTTAACAATTTTTTTGATAAATACATTCCTAGGCTTTAATGCACAAATATATTTTATAATTTTGACACTTTTACAATATGCGTTTTGATAAAATTTGAAAACAAATTATTATAAACGGTTAAAGCTTACGGATTGGGTAAGTTCGTTTAAACTTGTGTTACCTTTTTAGATTAGAAAAACGAAGATCACTCCCTCATTTTTGCTCATTTAAAGGTTACTAAAACCACTTTAAATTACGTGAACAGTCCCTTTAGTTCACAGTTCAAAGTTTGAACCAGGTATTTAATAATAATAATTCTAGAACGCTGTTGGAATAACAATAGAGAACTGGAGTAACCATAAACTAGAATATCCGGAACAATCCATTTCCGAGGGAGGGATAGATAGGTAGGATTATACATATCCGAGGATAGGAAGGATTATACATATCCGAGAGAGGGATAGATAGGTAGGATTATACATATCCGAGGGAGGGATAGATAGGTAGGATTATACATATCCGAGGGAGGGATAGATAGGTAGGATTATCCATATCCGAGGGAGGGATAGATAGGTAGGATTATACATATCCGAGGGAGGGATAGATAGGTAGGATTATCCATAGCCGAGGGAGGGATAGATAGGTAGGATTATCCATATCTCAGGGAGGGATAGATAGGTAGGATTATCCATATCCGAGGGAGGGAAAGATAGGTAGGATTATACATATCCGAGGGAGGGATAGATAGGTAGGATTATCCATATCTCAGGGAGCGATAGATGGGTAGGATTATCAATATCCGAGGAAGGGATAGGTAGGTAGGATTATCCATATCAGAGATAGGGATATGTAGGATTATACATATCTCAGGGAAGAATTGGTAGGATTATCCGTATCTCAGGGAGGGATAGGTAGGATTATCCATATCTCGGTGAAAGAAAAATGAGTAACACTGAAAGTGGATATTTTCAAACTTAAAAAATAAAATAATCTTGTTTTTAAGGTGGTTAAACCCAGTAGAGGTTGAAAAGCATACCCGAGATATTTCTGTGCTTGCATATGGTACAAGGGGTAGTTACACTAAGGTACATATGGTACAAGGGGTATAATAATAATAATAATAATGATAATAATGATAATAATAATAATAATAATAATAATCATAATAATAATAATGATAATAATAATGATAATAATAATAATAATAATAATAATAATTAATAATTGATAGTAATGATAATAACTAGGGGACTGTGTCTTACCTAATAGAAGATTCCTGGCCAAGACAATGGGTCAGCATAGGCTGGCATTATTCAAGGTACAGGGAGAACCAAAATAAATAATATAAAGACGACTTTTAGACTCGAGTTATTACTTTAGTAAGTCCAATGAACATAAGACACAAATGTATTCAAAATCATTAAAAATTAAAATTTATAAAAGTTTCGGAAATATCGAAAGCTTGAGTTTTCCCTCCTTTAAAAACTAATTTCAATGATGTTTAAACTCAAAATATATTTTTTAACTTATTTCAGAAGTGGTCTGGATGTCATCCTGGCCCTTGGTAAAACTCATCTTGATTACGATGATTTGTTGAGACATGAATCCAACGCACAATTTATTCAGGTTAGAACTACACTTGGATATTTATAGAACCTTATTAGGATACAAACCTAAACACTTGCATGGGTACTTACTAACTGACGTGGATACTTACTTAAATACTTACTTGAATACTTACTTGGATACTTACTTGGATACTTACGTAGATACTTACTTGGATACTAACTTGGATGCTTACTAACTGACTTGTATACTTACTTAAATACTTACTTGAATATTTACTTGGATACTTACTTAAATACTTACTTGAATACTTACTCGTAGATACTTACTTGGATACTAACTTGGATGCTTACTAACTGACTTGTATACTTACTTAAATACTTACTTGAATATTTACTTGGATACTTACTTAAATACTTACTTGAATACTTACTTGAATACTAACTTGAATATTTCCTTGGGTACTTACTTGGATGCTAACTTGGATACTTACTTAAATACTTACTTGAATATTTACTTGAATACTTACTTGAATACTAACTTGGATAATAACTTGGATATTTCCTTGGATACTTACAATTGAACACTTACTCGGTTACCAACTTGGATACTTACTTGGATGCTAACTTGGATACTAACTTGGATACTTACTTGGATACTAACTTGGATACTTACTTGGATACTTACTCCGTTAACTACTTTTACACTTACTAGGATATCTCTTTGAATACTTCCTTGTTGATTTACCTAGAAATAAAAAATTGACTGAAAGGAACTCCAAGCGTAATATAAAATAAACCTGAATGCAAAGAAGCCAATACCTGATTTACAATCATACTTTAAAAGTTTTGTCTGATCAAGCATGAATGAGATATCGATGTTTAACATTATTAAAGCTGATTATTTGCAAGCATGGTTTCTCTGCAAAAGGGACTTGTGTATTTACACTGTAGAAACCCTATAGAAATTATTAGAATTAAACACCTTAAAACCTATAAAACAATAATATCTTCCACATTTACAGTATTTTTTAAAGGGATTGTTTATCGTGTTAAAATACACTTTTTTATCCTATTTCAAGTATGTTTTTGTTTTAGGATGGTATGCGCTTTTTTAAAGCAACAGACAAATTTGTATTATTAAAACCTATAAAACAATATTATCTTCCACATTTACAGTACTTTTTATAGGGATTGTTTATCGTGTTAAAATTCACTTTTTTATCCTATTTCAAGTATGTTTTTGTTTTAGGATGGTATGCGCTTTTTTAAAGCAACAGACAAATTTGTATTATCTGTCAGGTGTGTAAACGTAATTAAATTTTGCATCAGGAATTAATTCAAAGATAGTTAATTTTTCGTTTTTAGTTGCAATTCGGAGGGAGATAATATGCATTTAACACTTTCATTCATTCCCCAGGTATTTAAGAATTCTTTTCATTTAAAAATTGTAGAATTATATTGGACTGACATTTTCTATAGTTGTACTTAAAGATAATGGATATAAACCTTTTAAATTTTGAAAATTTGATTTCGTTCAGTTTTCTTGATAATGGAACTAAGGAATAAATCTTATAAACATGGAAATTTAGAGACAATTTTGGAATTAGTTAAAATAAAGTAACATCTGCTAGCGTATATTCTATGTACACGGTACAAGACTGTTTGTTATTCTACAAAATGTTGTACGAACGAACTGTACATGTGTCATATACACGAATTTCTGATATTATAAAGTACAACACATTTTGCAATAAAAACATAAAAAAAAATTCTGAACTTAAGGAGATTGAAATCCTATTAGGCATTACAATACTAAATTAAAAAATCATTTACAAAGACGATATCACAATCGTCACTGAATTCCCATGTTTATTGGCACTCCCTGTATCTTTACAATCTGATGTCGTCAAACTTTGAAATTTCAAGGTATAAAATCTGAAGCTTGATTACAAAGATTGTCAAAGTGTAGTGTTTTATGGTTTTCTGATTTAAGAAGATGGATTTTTATGAGTGTTAATTTAGAATATGGATTTCTATCTTTTTAAACTTGAAATATGGATTTTTATCATTTAAATTTAGAATCTGGACTTTTCTCAGTTTAAACTTAGAATATAGATTTTTATCATGAAAAATTTAGAATATAGATTTTATCAGTTTAAATTTAGAATATGGATTTTTATCATGAAAAATTTAGAATATAGATTTTTATCATGAAAAATTTAGAATATAGATTTTTATCATGAAAAAATTAGAATATAGATTTTTATCTTTTTAAACTTGAAATATGGATTTTTATCATTTAAATTTAGAATCTGGACTTTTCTCAGTTTAAATTTAGAATATGGATTTTTATCATGAAAAATTTAGAATATAGATTTTTATCTTTTTAAACTTGAAATATGGATTTTTATCATTTAAATTTAGAATCTGGACTTTTCTCAGATTAAATTTAGAAAATATATTTTTATCATGAAAAATTTAGAATATAGATTTTTATCATTTAAAATTTAGAATATGGATTTCTGGGCCTGGGAGAAATATTACAAAACACATTCACTCGCTCAGGTCATTTTTTTACTAAATACAGATTCATTAAAAACAAACATTTAAAAAACCGATCATTCTGTTTTAAAGATTGTTTTTTTTTTGGTATGCAACGCTTTTTTACGTTGAAACCAACTTACAAAGGGATGTCATTTACTTTAAAAAATTAGAATCCTTGTCTTAAACCCACGAGGGTTTTAATGATAAACCAGCGGGTGTTTAAATTTTCGTTAGTTTATATTTTTTCTGAGAGTTATTAATACATCATACTTTTACTCTTTACCACTGCACTTTTTTATTTTGAAAATTTAGAAAAATAATGTTCACATTTTTACACAAAATGTGCAATAAATACAAAATAACGTACCTCCTTAGGTTATAATTTGGCCTGAATAGTGTAGCCTAGAAATATTTGTATACCAAGAACACCTTAAGTTTACTATTTACACTTCGTTGCTTACATAACTTCCACATAAAATATAAATAAATGCAATATAAAAAGATTTGTTGGATCTTTATGATTCCAATTCTCATGTTATTTCAACAATCATATTTTTAGTCTGGAACTGTACAAAAAGTAGATATTCCTCCAACAACATGGAATAATTTAGGTAAAAATGAATAAAAATTTATTTCGTCCAAAATTATTTTTTAAATTAAAAAAAAAAACATAAAAAATTGTAGGGTTCATATCTGACACAACATTTTTAGAAAAGATTCTAAAAGAATTTAGAAAAAATATACAGATTCAAGAAAGTTTTAAAACATATTTGTAATTATCTAGAATAAAAAGTTTTATAAAAAAATTAACTTTATCCGGTTCATAGGACGTTTAAAAAAATATATTCAAAGAATAATTTCTGACACCCCTAGGCTTTGTACGGTTATATAATTCACCAAAACCATACTGCATTCCTTCAATTATACAGGGAAATTTTCATCTGTCTAAATATCCCAGGGAAAGATTTTACACCTTCTTTTTTGACAAAATAATTGGGAAAATTTTATTTGAAATTGAATTTTTATTTTTCAGTTTCCAAGAAAGTAGAATTATCTGTAAAGCTGGAAAATGAGCTCGGGATTTTTGAGAGGTTTGTTGATAACATAAAGATAAATAACTTTTTTATTGAATTTTCATGAATTTAGGAAGGAGCTGTTACTACCTGGGAAATCAGCTGATCTTCAAGGGGATCGAAGTGAACGAGAAATACTGGCCAAACAACCTGGATCAGTTGGAGCCGCAATTAGGTATCGGTTGAAAAAACTTATATTTTTTAGCCGAATTAACAACTTGAAATGTAGAAAGTCGACGACATAATTTTGCAAAGAGATGATAATGTTAAAATGTTCCCAAAGTCTTTAGTTCAGGATTGGGGTTGCTTTTGAACTCGCATCAAAATTTCATGATCTAATATTTGCATCGTTGCAACCTGATGCCATAGAACTTTGATATTTCTTATATTTATAGTTAAAGTTTAAAGATAAAAGGATTAGAAATTTAGAATTTGTGGCGAGTTCCCCTGAAAAGTTAAAACTCGAGATATTCTTGTGAAAGTAAGCTTGTCATCTATTCTAATATTTAGGTTAGAAAACTGGTCCAAATACCCTATACAAAGTCCTAATATGGTTTCACTCAACTTTGGAAAAGAATCCTCCCTATTCCCTGTTGTTGGTGTGAAGCCAGGCAGAGCAGAACTAGCTCTTCTAAACCAGGTTAAAGAAGTAATATTGGAGATATGGTTGACTAATGACCAATGACCTATTAACCAATGACCTATTTACCAATGACCTTTTGTTCCAATGACCTATTGAACAATGACCTATTGACCAATGACCTATTGACCAATGACCTATTGACCAATGACCTATTGACCAATGACCTATTGACCAATGACCTATTGACCAATGACCTATTGACCAATGACCTATTGACCAATGACCTATTGAACAATGACCAATTGACCAATGACATATTGACCAATGACCTGAATGTTAAAACTTTTAAAACGCAAAAGAAGTTTTTTTTTATTATTTCTTTAATCTTTTTTGTAGAACGGTGGAGTAACAGGAGTTTCAGGTTTAATAAGATGGCCTGTAGGGAATGGAAGTACAATTTTAAGGTATTACAAAAAGTTGTTAAGATAATTTTACAAATGTACTTAAATACCTTTATCTTTAAGTTCTTTCTTTAGTTTGATGATATCTGTTCCATATAACTCCCATTTATGGGGCACTTGGGTTGGAATGGGACTTTTTAAGGTAAAAAATAATTTTTTAAATAATTTTTTTACGAATATTTCTTTTATACAATTTTTAAGGTTGGAGATGCCAGTAAGGCCAGTATAATGCCAGACTTTGATGCAATGTATTCAGGCACTCCAGATAGTGCTTGGTTTGTCAGGTAAATCTGTTTTGTAGATAAAAGGTCATAGAAAGTAAAATTTATTAGTTGAAATAATTTTCTTGTTTCAGGGATGAGGTTGGGAAGAGATTAGAATTCTCTAATGATGAATTTATTCTAGTTCTTGATAGTAGTAGTGGTTCCAGGTATAGATAGTAGTATTGGATCCAGGTATAGATAGTAGTATATCCAGGTATAGATAGTAGTAGTGGATCTAGGTATAATAGTGCATCCAGGTATAGATAGCAGTAGCAGTGGATCCAGGTATAGATATAGTTGCAGTGGATCAAGGTATAAATAGTAGTAGTGGATCCAGGTATAGATAGTAATAGTAGTGGATCCAGTTAAAGATAGTAGTAGTAGCGGATCCAGGTATAGATATAGTAGTAGTGGATCCAGGTATACATAGAGTAGTATTGGATCTAGGTATAGATACAGTAGTAAGGTATAGATAGTAGTAGTGGATCCAGATATAGATATTAGCAGTGGATCCAGGTAAAGATATTAGCAGTGGATCCAGGTATAGATATTAGCAGTGGATCCAGGTAAAGATATTAGCAGTGGATCCATGTATTTATAGTAGTAGTAGTGGATCCATTTATTGTTAGTAGTAGTAGTGGATCCAGGTATGGAAATTAGCTGTGGATCCAGGTATAGATATAGTAGTGGATCCAGGTATAGATAATAAAAAATTGTCCTCAGTGCAGTCGTCTTCTATATTTCTTCTTTTGTGGATAACCTTGTAGTAAGTCTAAATTAACTTCGCAATCTAGACATATTAACGTTTTAAATGTTTTAATTTATCTATTTTGTTTTTGATAAAATGAACAATTATATTTAGTAAGCCTGTGATACGATTAGCCTTGCTTCCGGTCAACACAGCAGATGGAGCGCCAACTATTCAGGTATTTTTTTTTTAATTAATAGTGCACAGTGCCATCTCTCACTAACAGGATAGTAGATAGAAATTAAAAAATGTAGTCCCGGCACGGTGACGCTATGCTACTTTTCCACGAGGGGTTTTTGACTGCCATATAACGGCCACTTGTTGCATATAATATAATTCAGGGGTTAAATTTTACAACTTCTAAAGATATACTCCAATTTTGAACATGAAACATAAAATTTATGAATTTAGTCTATTATTGAAGATTTTGTATTTTGTATTCAAAGAATCCTTAAATATCCCTGAATACAGATGTCTGTTAATTGGTCGCGTACTCCAGTTGTATAAAATATCGCATTTACTAGCGTATGAGCAGTCTGTGCTAGTCTGTGTAATTAAACTTACAATGTTTGTCTAAATATGTATCTACAGGGTGTCCCACGAAACATGACAGTTAATAAATAGTCTAGAATGTCGTCTTCCAAATACTAGATTAGATTTAAAGATTTGCAGTTTAGTTCGGTAGCAAAATCTTTTGCTCCAATATATCTTAATCTGAGATCGATTTTACCATAATAAAACTGCCATATGATGTTTATTATAATTTTCTTTGGTATCAAACTACTTGAAAAATTATGGAAGAAGACATTTTAAAATATTCAGCAACTGTCATGTTTCGTGGGACACCCTGTAAGTTTTCATATATATACTTTACCAACGGTTTCTCTAAAAAACACTTGCTTTTGCCAATAGAGTGGTACCCATAGTTTTATGAGTCCCACTGTACCATAAGCTTTTCTTGAAACTGTGAAGTGAAATACCAATAATTAGATGCTTCTGGATGGGAAAGAAATAATTGAAGACGAAACGGAAGAAAAGCAGAAGAGAACTGAAGGATCACATAGTCAGGGTAAAGCAATATTTATTTGTTAAAGTTCTCCTTTAAAAATGTTTTTTCTCTCTTTTTTTACAAATTTTACAATTTATTTCGATATTTGGTTTATTCATAATTTTTTTCTTATAATCCTTATATTTCTGCAATCTCACTGTCTTTAAATTCTGCTACATCCAATTGTCAAAGTTTGAAATATTAAAGGTTTACACAACCAGGTTGCAAAAATATAGAGAAAATATAGAGATAAGAATATTTTAGCGAGTGGTCAGTCCTAATGAACACTGAATAAACAATATTTAAAATCAAAATTAAATTTTGAAATAATTGTTCAGTTTCTGCTTTGAGTTCCAGTGCACAGTGTTTTTGCCCTTGTCTTGGTTCAAGTAGTTCAGTTTGTTCTTCACTATATATTCTAGCAGC